>NW_028148766.1:0-45107 GCF_965112155.1 Podarcis liolepis | reverse complement strand
AATGGCCTGAGCGCAGGCCAATGGCCTGAGCGCAGGCCAATGGCCTGAGCGCAGGCCAATGGCCTGAGCGCAGGCCGGGCCTGCTGGTTTTATACCTGCTGCTGGGATTGAGAAAGCTGCCTCTGATTGGTTGACAAGGCTGCTGGGATTGACAAAGCTGCCTCTGGTTGGTTAACAAGGCGTTCTTTGATTGACAAGGCATCTGTCCCTCCCCTCACCTCATAGCTCACCAATTAACCCATTAACTAACGTCTAGGCAAACCAATCAACCCACTTGAAGGATTACTGTTAATTTTTTTCCCTTAGGGTGTCCCTATGTTCAATGGAGAAATGTTGGGGGGTATGGAGTTCTCCGACTCCCGAGCCGTCTGAAGGCAATCCTGTACAGTGAAGGGTTTTGTTTAAAACGTCTAGTGTTTTATTATGTTTCCATACATGTTGGATGCCGCCCAGCGTGGCTGGGGCAACGCAGTCCGTTGCGTGGGGTATAAAGAATAAAATTATCATTATGGAATGGGGCGACCCACTGTGTGTGTGTGTGTTTGTGCTTAATACACTTGGAGGGAAGAGCTGGCTGGAACGCTAAACAAAAGCAGCAGAACGCACTGCAACATTTGGTTGCAGGGCCCATTTGTGACATACCACAGATGAAGTCCCTACTTTGAAGCATTTACCATATAGAAATCCCCCCCCCCCTCCTTTTGAACTGACAAGTGTAAAAGCATGAGACAAAAGGAACGGGAAGGAAAGAGGAAACTTTGCACAATCTGGAAGAGAGTGAAAGAAGAAAAGAGTGGTAAAGGAACTAAAGAAAACAAAAAAAAAATGACAATAGGTGGGGGGGGGGAGAAAAAAATCCAAATCAAGAGGGAAAAGAGAGAGAGAAATTGGGTGGCCTGAGCGCAGGCCAATGGCCTGCTGGTTTTATACCTGCTGCTGGGATTGAGAAAGCTGCCTCTGATTGGTTGACAAGGCTGCTGGGATTGACAAAGCTGCCTCTGGTTGGTTAACAAGGCGTTCTTTGATTGACAAGGCATCTGTCCCTCCCCTCACCTCATAGCTCACCAATTAACCCATTAACTAACGTCTAGGCAAACCAATCAACCCACTTGAAGGATTACTGTTAATTTTTTCCCCTTAGGGTGTCCCTATGTTCAATGGAGAAATGTTGGGGGGTATGGAGTTCTCCGACTCCCGAGCCGTCTGAAGGCAATCCTGTACAGTGAAGGGTTTTGTTTAAAACGTCTAGTGTTTTATTATGTTTCCATACATGTTGGATGCCGCCCAGCGTGGCTGGGGCAACGCAGTCCGTTGCGTGGGGTATAAAGAATAAAATTATCATTATGGAATGGGGCGACCCACTGTGTGTGTGTGTGTTTGTGCTTAATACACTTGGAGGGAAGAGCTGGCTGGAACGCTAAACAAAAGCAGCAGAACGCACTGCAACATTTGGTTGCAGGGCCCATTTGTGACATACCACAGATGAAGTCCCTACTTTGAAGCATTTACCATATAGAAATCCCCCCCCCCTTCCTTTTGAACTGACAAGTGTAAAAGCATGAGACAAAAGGAACGGGAAGGAAAGAGGAAACTTTGCACAATCTGGAAGAGAGTGAAAGAAGAAAAGAGTGGTAAAGGAACTAAAGAAAACAAAAAAAAAAAATGACAATAGGTGGGGGGGGGGGAGAAAAAAATCCAAGTCAAGAGGGAAAAGAGAGAGAGAAATTGGGTGGCCTGAGCGCAGGCCAATGGCCTGAGCGCAGGCCAATGGCCTGAGACAAAAGGAATGGCCTGCTGGTTTTATACCTGCTGCTGGGATTGAGAAAGCTGCCTCTGATTGGTTGACAAGGCTGCTGGGATTGACAAAGCTGCCTCTGGTTGGTTAACAAGGCGTTCTTTGATTGACAAGGCATCTGTCCCTCCCCTCACCTCATAGCTCACCAATTAACCCATTAACTAACGTCTAGGCAAACCAATCAACCCACTTGAAGGATTACTGTTAATTTTTTTCCCTTAGGGTGTCCCTATGTTCAATGGAGAAATGTTGGGGGGTATGGAGTTCTCCGACTCCCGAGCCGTCTGAAGGCAATCCTGTACAGTGAAGGGTTTTGTTTAAAACGTCTAGTGTTTTATTATGTTTCCATACATGTTGGATGCCGCCCAGCGTGGCTGGGGCAACGCAGTCCGTTGCGTGGGGTATAAAGAATAAAATTATCATTATGGAATGGGGCGACCCACTGTGTGTGTGTGTGTTTGTGCTTAATACACTTGGAGGGAAGAGCTGGCTGGAACGCTAAACAAAAGCAGCAGAACGCACTGCAACATTTGGTTGCAGGGCCCATTTGTGACATACCACAGATGAAGTCCCTACTTTGAAGCATTTACCATATAGAAATCCCCCCCCCCCCTCCTTTTGAACTGACAAGTGTAAAAGCATGAGACAAAAGGAACGGGAAGGAAAGAGGAAACTTTGCACAATCTGGAAGAGAGTGAAAGAAGAAAAGAGTGGTAAAGGAACTAAAGAAAAAAAAAATGACAATAGGTGGGGGGGGGGAGAAAAAAATCCAAATCAAGAGGGAAAAGAGAGAGAGAAATTGGGTGGCCTGAGCGCAGGCCGGGCCTGCTGGTTTTATACCTGCTGCTGGGATTGAGAAAGCTGCCTCTGATTGGTTGACAAGGCTGCTGGGATTGACAAAGCTGCCTCTGGTTGGTTAACAAGGCGTTCTTTGATTGACAAGGCATCTGTCCCTCCCCTCACCTCATAGCTCACCAATTAACCCATTAACTAACGTCTAGGCAAACCAATCAACCCACTTGAAGGATTACTGTTAATTTTTTTCCCTTAGGGTGTCCCTATGTTCAATGGAGAAATGTTGGGGGGTATGGAGTTCTCCGACTCCCGAGCCGTCTGAAGGCAATCCTGTACAGTGAAGGGTTTTGTTTAAAACGTCTAGTGTTTTATTATGTTTCCATACATGTTGGATGCCGCCCAGCGTGGCTGGGGCAACGCAGTCCGTTGCGTGGGGTATAAAGAATAAAATTATCATTATGGAATGGGGCGACCCACTGTTTGTGTGTGTGTTTGTGCTTAATACACTTGGAGGGAAGAGCTGGCTGGAACGCTAAACAAAAGCAGCAGAACGCACTGCAACATTTGGTTGCAGGGCCCATTTGTGACATACCACAGATGAAGTCCCTACTTTGAAGCATTTACCATATAGAAATCCCCCCCCCTCCTTTTGAACTGACAAGTGTAAAAGCATGAGACAAAAGGAACGGGAAGGAAAGAGGAAACTTTGCACAATCTGGAAGAGAGTGAAAGAAGAAAAGAGTGGTAAAGGAACTAAAGAAAAAAAAAATGACAATAGGTGGGGGGGGGGAGAAAAAAATCCAAATCAAGAGGGAAAAGAGAGAGAGAAATTGGGTGGCCTGAGTGCAGGCCAATGGCCTGCTGGTTTTATACCTGCTGCTGGGATTGAGAAAGCTGCCTCTGATTGGTTGACAAGGCTGCTGGGATTGACAAAGCTGCCTCTGGTTGGTTAACAAGGCGTTCTTTGATTGACAAGGCATCTGTCCCTCCCCTCACCTCATAGCTCACCAATTAACCCATTAACTAACGTCTAGGCAAACCAATCAACCCACTTGAAGGATTACTGTTAATTTTTTTCCCTTAGGGTGTCCCTATGTTCAATGGAGAAATGTTGGGGGGTATGGAGTTCTCCGACTCCCGAGCCGTCTGAAGGCAATCCTGTACAGTGAAGGGTTTTGTTTAAAACGTCTAGTGTTTTATTATGTTTCCATACATGTTGGATGCCGCCCAGCGTGGCTGGGGCAACGCAGTCCGTTGCGTGGGGTATAAAGAATAAAATTATCATTATGGAATGGGGCGACCCACTGTTTGTGTGTGTGTTTGTGCTTAATACACTTGGAGGGAAGAGCTGGCTGGAACGCTAAACAAAAGCAGCAGAACGCACTGCAACATTTGGTTGCAGGGCCCATTTGTGACATACCACAGATGAAGTCCCTACTTTGAAGCATTTACCATATAGAAATCCCCCCCCCTCCTTTTGAACTGACAAGTGTAAAAGCATGAGACAAAAGGAACGGGAAGGAAAGAGGAAACTTTGCACAATCTGGAAGAGAGTGAAAGAAGAAAAGAGTGGTAAAGGAACTAAAGAAAAAAAAAATGACAATAGGTGGGGGGGGGGAGAAAAAAATCCAAATCAAGAGGGAAAAGAGAGAGAGAAATTGGGTGGCCTGAGCGCAGGCCAATGGCCTGCTGGTTTTATACCTGCTGCTGGGATTGAGAAAGCTGCCTCTGATTGGTTGACAAGGCTGCTGGGATTGACAAAGCTGCCTCTGGTTGGTTAACAAGGCGTTCTTTGATTGACAAGGCATCTGTCCCTCCCCTCACCTCATAGCTCACCAATTAACCCATTAACTAACGTCTAGGCAAACCAATCAACCCACTTGAAGGATTACTGTTAATTTTTTTCCCTTAGGGTGTCCCTATGTTCAATGGAGAAATGTTGGGGGGTATGGAGTTCTCCGACTCCCGAGCCGTCTGAAGGCAATCCTGTACAGTGAAGGGTTTTGTTTAAAACGTCTAGTGTTTTATTATGTTTCCATACATGTTGGATGCCGCCCAGCGTGGCTGGGGCAACGCAGTCCGTTGCGTGGGGTATAAAGAATAAAATTATCATTATGGAATGGGGCGACCCACTGTGTGTGTGTGTGTTTGTGCTTAATACACTTGGAGGGAAGAGCTGGCTGGAACGCTAAACAAAAGCAGCAGAACGCACTGCAACATTTGGTTGCAGGGCCCATTTGTGACATACCACAGATGAAGTCCCTACTTTGAAGCATTTACCATATAGAAATCCCCCCCCCCTCCTTTTGAACTGACAAGTGTAAAAGCATGAGACAAAAGGAACGGGAAGGAAAGAGGAAACTTTGCACAATCTGGAAGAGAGTGAAAGAAGAAAAGAGTGGTAAAGGAACTAAAGAAAAAAAAAATGACAATAGGTGGGGGGGGGGAGAAAAAAATCCAAATCAAGAGGGAAAAGAGAGAGAGAAATTGGGTGGCCTGAGCGCAGGCCGGGCCTGCTGGTTTTATACCTGCTGCTGGGATTGAGAAAGCTGCCTCTGATTGGTTGACAAGGCTGCTGGGATTGACAAAGCTGCCTCTGGTTGGTTAACAAGGCGTTCTTTGATTGACAAGGCATCTGTCCCTCCCCTCACCTCATAGCTCACCAATTAACCCATTAACTAACGTCTAGGCAAACCAATCAACCCACTTGAAGGATTACTGTTAATTTTTTTCCCTTAGGGTGTCCCTATGTTCAATGGAGAAATGTTGGGGGGTATGGAGTTCTCCGACTCCCGAGCCGTCTGAAGGCAATCCTGTACAGTGAAGGGTTTTGTTTAAAACGTCTAGTGTTTTATTATGTTTCCATACATGTTGGATGCCGCCCAGCGTGGCTGGGGCAACGCAGTCCGTTGCGTGGGGTATAAAGAATAAAATTATCATTATGGAATGGGGCGACCCACTGTTTGTGTGTGTGTTTGTGCTTAATACACTTGGAGGGAAGAGCTGGCTGGAACGCTAAACAAAAGCAGCAGAACGCACTGCAACATTTGGTTGCAGGGCCCATTTGTGACATACCACAGATGAAGTCCCTACTTTGAAGCATTTACCATATAGAAATCCCCCCCCCTCCTTTTGAACTGACAAGTGTAAAAGCATGAGACAAAAGGAACGGGAAGGAAAGAGGAAACTTTGCACAATCTGGAAGAGAGTGAAAGAAGAAAAGAGTGGTAAAGGAACTAAAGAAAAAAAAAATGACAATAGGTGGGGGGGGGGGAGAAAAAAATCCAAATCAAGAGGGAAAAGAGAGAGAGAAATTGGGTGGCCTGAGTGCAGGCCAATGGCCTGCTGGTTTTATACCTGCTGCTGGGATTGAGAAAGCTGCCTCTGATTGGTTGACAAGGCTGCTGGGATTGACAAAGCTGCCTCTGGTTGGTTAACAAGGCGTTCTTTGATTGACAAGGCATCTGTCCCTCCCCTCACCTCATAGCTCACCAATTAACCCATTAACTAACGTCTAGGCAAACCAATCAACCCACTTGAAGGATTACTGTTAATTTTTTTCCCTTAGGGTGTCCCTATGTTCAATGGAGAAATGTTGGGGGGTATGGAGTTCTCCGACTCCCGAGCCGTCTGAAGGCAATCCTGTACAGTGAAGGGTTTTGTTTAAAACGTCTAGTGTTTTATTATGTTTCCATACATGTTGGATGCCGCCCAGCGTGGCTGGGGCAACGCAGTCCGTTGCGTGGGGTATAAAGAATAAAATTATCATTATGGAATGGGGCGACCCACTGTGTGTGTGTGTGTTTGTGCTTAATACACTTGGAGGGAAGAGCTGGCTGGAACGCTAAACAAAAGCAGCAGAACGCACTGCAACATTTGGTTGCAGGGCCCATTTGTGACATACCACAGATGAAGTCCCTACTTTGAAGCATTTACCATATAGAAATCCCCCCCCCCTCCTTTTGAACTGACAAGTGTAAAAGCATGAGACAAAAGGAACGGGAAGGAAAGAGGAAACTTTGCACAATCTGGAAGAGAGTGAAAGAAGAAAAGAGTGGTAAAGGAACTAAAGAAAACAAAAAAAAAATGACAATAGGTGGGGGGGGGGGAGAAAAAAATCCAAATCAAGAGGGAAAAGAGAGAGAGAAATTGGGTGGCCTGAGCGCAGGCCAATGGCCTGAGCGCAGGCCAATGGCCTGAGCGCAGGCCAATGGCCTGAGCGCAGGCCAATGGCCTGAGCGCAGGCCAATGGCCTGAGCGCAGGCCAATGGCCTGAGCGCAGGCCAATGGCCTGAGCGCAGGCCAATGGCCTGAGCGCAGGCCAATGGCCTGAGCACAGGCCGGGCCTGCTGGTTTTATACCTGCTGCTGGGATTGAGAAAGCTGCCTCTGATTGGTTGACAAGGCTGCTGGGATTGACAAAGCTGCCTCTGGTTGGTTAACAAGGCGTTCTTTGATTGACAAGGCATCTGTCCCTCCCCTCACCTCATAGCTCACCAATTAACCCATTAACTAACGTCTAGGCAAACCAATCAACCCACTTGAAGGATTACTGTTAATTTTTTTCCCTTAGGGTGTCCCTATGTTCAATGGAGAAATGTTGGGGGGTATGGAGTTCTCCGACTCCCGAGCCGTCTGAAGGCAATCCTGTACAGTGAAGGGTTTTGTTTAAAACGTCTAGTGTTTTATTATGTTTCCATACATGTTGGATGCCGCCCAGCGTGGCTGGGGCAACGCAGTCCGTTGCGTGGGGTATAAAGAATAAAATTATCATTATGGAATGGGGCGACCCACTGTTTGTGTGTGTGTTTGTGCTTAATACACTTGGAGGGAAGAGCTGGCTGGAACGCTAAACAAAAGCAGCAGAACGCACTGCAACATTTGGTTGCAGGGCCCATTTGTGACATACCACAGATGAAGTCCCTACTTTGAAGCATTTACCATATAGAAATCCCCCCCCCCTCCTTTTGAACTGACAAGTGTAAAAGCATGAGACAAAAGGAACGGGAAGGAAAGAGGAAACTTTGCACAATCTGGAAGAGAGTGAAAGAAGAAAAGAGTGGTAAAGGAACTAAAGAAAAAAAAAATGACAATAGGTGGGGGGGGGGAGAAAAAAATCCAAATCAAGAGGGAAAAGAGAGAGAGAAATTGGGTGGCCTGAGCGCAGGCCGGGCCTGCTGGTTTTATACCTGCTGCTGGGATTGAGAAAGCTGCCTCTGATTGGTTGACAAGGCTGCTGGGATTGACAAAGCTGCCTCTGGTTGGTTAACAAGGCGTTCTTTGATTGACAAGGCATCTGTCCCTCCCCTCACCTCATAGCTCACCAATTAACCCATTAACTAACAAAAAAAAAATGACAATAGGTGGGGGGGGGGAGAAAAAAATCCAAATCAAGAGGGAAAAGAGAGAGAGAAATTGGGTGGCCTGAGCGCAGGCCAATGGCCTGAGCGCAGGCCAATGGCCTGAGCGCAGGCCAATGGCCTGAGCGCAGGCCAATGGCCTGAGCGCAGGCCAATGGCCTGAGCGCAGGCCAATGGCCTGAGCGCAGGCCAATGGCCTGAGCGCAGGCCAATGGCCTGAGCGCAGGCCAATGGCCTGAGCGCAGGCCAATGGCCTGAGCGCAGGCCAATGGCCTGAGCGCAGGCCAATGGCCTGAGCGCAGGCCAATGGCCTGAGCGCAGGCCAATGGCCTGAGCGCAGGCCAATGGCCTGAGCGCAGGCCAATGGCCTGAGCGCAGGCCAATGGCCTGAGCGCAGGCCAATGGCCTGAGCGCAGGCCAATGGCCTGAGCGCAGGCCAATGGCCTGAGCGCAGGCCAATGGCCTGAGCGCAGGCCAATGGCCTGAGCGCAGGCCAATGGCCTGAGCGCAGGCCAATGGCCTGAGCGCAGGCCGGGCCTGCTGGTTTTATACCTGCTGCTGGGATTGAGAAAGCTGCCTCTGATTGGTTGACAAGGCTGCTGGGATTGACAAAGCTGCCTCTGGTTGGTTAACAAGGCGTTCTTTGATTGACAAGGCATCTGTCCCTCCCCTCACCTCATAGCTCACCAATTAACCCATTAACTAACGTCTAGGCAAACCAATCAACCCACTTGAAGGATTACTGTTAATTTTTTTCCCTTAGGGTGTCCCTATGTTCAATGGAGAAATGTTGGGGGGTATGGAGTTCTCCGACTCCCGAGCCGTCTGAAGGCAATCCTGTACAGTGAAGGGTTTTGTTTAAAACGTCTAGTGTTTTATTATGTTTCCATACATGTTGGATGCCGCCCAGCGTGGCTGGGGCAACGCAGTCCGTTGCGTGGGGTATAAAGAATAAAATTATCATTATGGAATGGGGCGACCCACTGTGTGTGTGTGTGTTTGTGCTTAATACACTTGGAGGGAAGAGCTGGCTGGAACGCTAAACAAAAGCAGCAGAACGCACTGCAACATTTGGTTGCAGGGCCCATTTGTGACATACCACAGATGAAGTCCCTACTTTGAAGCATTTACCATATAGAAATCCCCCCCCCCTCCTTTTGAACTGACAAGTGTAAAAGCATGAGACAAAAGGAACGGGAAGGAAAGAGGAAACTTTGCACAATCTGGAAGAGAGTGAAAGAAGAAAAGAGTGGTAAAGGAACTAAAGAAAAAAAAAATGACAATAGGTGGGGGGGGGGAGAAAAAAATCCAAATCAAGAGGGAAAAGAGAGAGAGAAATTGGGTGGCCTGAGCGCAGGCCAATGGCCTGAGCGCAGGCCAATGGCCTGCTGGTTTTATACCTGCTGCTGGGATTGAGAAAGCTGCCTCTGATTGGTTGACAAGGCTGCTGGGATTGACAAAGCTGCCTCTGGTTGGTTAACAAGGCGTTCTTTGATTGACAAGGCATCTGTCCCTCCCCTCACCTCATAGCTCACCAATTAACCCATTAACTAACGTCTAGGCAAACCAATCAACCCACTTGAAGGATTACTGTTAATTTTTTTCCCTTAGGGTGTCCCTATGTTCAATGGAGAAATGTTGGGGGGTATGGAGTTCTCCGACTCCCGAGCCGTCTGAAGGCAATCCTGTACAGTGAAGGGTTTTGTTTAAAACGTCTAGTGTTTTATTATGTTTCCATACATGTTGGATGCCGCCCAGCGTGGCTGGGGCAACGCAGTCCGTTGCGTGGGGTATAAAGAATAAAATTATCATTATGGAATGGGGCGACCCACTGTGTGTGTGTGTGTTTGTGCTTAATACACTTGGAGGGAAGAGCTGGCTGGAACGCTAAACAAAAGCAGCAGAACGCACTGCAACATTTGGTTGCAGGGCCCATTTGTGACATACCACAGATGAAGTCCCTACTTTGAAGCATTTACCATATAGAAATCCCCCCCCCTTCCTTTTGAACTGACAAGTGTAAAAGCATGAGACAAAAGGAACGGGAAGGAAAGAGGAAACTTTGCACAATCTGGAAGAGAGTGAAAGAAGAAAAGAGTGGTAAAGGAACTAAAGAAAAAAAAAATGACAATAGGTGGGGGGGGGGAGAAAAAAATCCAAATCAAGAGGGAAAAGAGAGAGAGAAATTGGGTGGCCTGAGCGCAGGCCAATGGCCTGCTGGTTTTATACCTGCTGCTGGGATTGAGAAAGCTGCCTCTGATTGGTTGACAAGGCTGCTGGGATTGACAAAGCTGCCTCTGGTTGGTTAACAAGGCGTTCTTTGATTGACAAGGCATCTGTCCCTCCCCTCACCTCATAGCTCACCAATTAACCCATTAACTAACGTCTAGGCAAACCAATCAACCCACTTGAAGGATTACTGTTAATTTTTTTCCCTTAGGGTGTCCCTATGTTCAATGGAGAAATGTTGGGGGGTATGGAGTTCTCCGACTCCCGAGCCGTCTGAAGGCAATCCTGTACAGTGAAGGGTTTTGTTTAAAACGTCTAGTGTTTTATTATGTTTCCATACATGTTGGATGCCGCCCAGCGTGGCTGGGGCAACGCAGTCCGTTGCGTGGGGTATAAAGAATAAAATTATCATTATGGAATGGGGCGACCCACTGTGTGTGTGTGTGTGTTTGTGCTTAATACACTTGGAGGGAAGAGCTGGCTGGAACGCTAAACAAAAGCAGCAGAACGCACTGCAACATTTGGTTGCAGGGCCCATTTGTGACATACCACAGATGAAGTCCCTACTTTGAAGCATTTACCATATAGAAATCCCCCCCCCCTCCTTTTGAACTGACAAGTGTAAAAGCATGAGACAAAAGGAACGGGAAGGAAAGAGGAAACTTTGCACAATCTGGAAGAGAGTGAAAGAAGAAAAGAGTGGTAAAGGAACTAAAGAAAAAAAAAATGACAATAGGTGGGGGGGGGGAGAAAAAAATCCAAATCAAGAGGGAAAAGAGAGAGAGAAATTGGGTGGCCTGAGCGCAGGCCAATGGCCTGCTGGTTTTATACCTGCTGCTGGGATTGAGAAAGCTGCCTCTGATTGGTTGACAAGGCTGCTGGGATTGACAAAGCTGCCTCTGGTTGGTTAACAAGGCGTTCTTTGATTGACAAGGCATCTGTCCCTCCCCTCACCTCATAGCTCACCAATTAACCCATTAACTAACGTCTAGGCAAACCAATCAACCCACTTGAAGGATTACTGTTAATTTTTTTCCCTTAGGGTGTCCCTATGTTCAATGGAGAAATGTTGGGGGGTATGGAGTTCTCCGACTCCCGAGCCGTCTGAAGGCAATCCTGTACAGTGAAGGGTTTTGTTTAAAACGTCTAGTGTTTTATTATGTTTCCATACATGTTGGATGCCGCCCAGCGTGGCTGGGGCAACGCAGTCCGTTGCGTGGGGTATAAAGAATAAAATTATCATTATGGAATGGGGCGACCCACTGTGTGTGTGTGTGTGTTTGTGCTTAATACACTTGGAGGGAAGAGCTGGCTGGAACGCTAAACAAAAGCAGCAGAACGCACTGCAACATTTGGTTGCAGGGCCCATTTGTGACATACCACAGATGAAGTCCCTACTTTGAAGCATTTACCATATAGAAATCCCCCCCCCCTCCTTTTGAACTGACAAGTGTAAAAGCATGAGACAAAAGGAACGGGAAGGAAAGAGGAAACTTTGCACAATCTGGAAGAGAGTGAAAGAAGAAAAGAGTGGTAAAGGAACTAAAGAAAAAAAAAATGACAATAGGTGGGGGGGGGGGAGAAAAAAATCCAAATCAAGAGGGAAAAGAGAGAGAGAAATTGGGTGGCCTGAGCGCAGGCCAATGGCCTGAGCGCAGGCCAATGGCCTGAGCGCAGGCCAATGGCCTGAGCGCAGGCCAATGGCCTGAGCGCAGGCCAATGGCCTGAGCGCAGGCCAATGGCCTGAGCGCAGGCCAATGGCCTGAGCGCAGGCCAATGGCCTGAGCGCAGGCCAATGGCCTGAGCGCAGGCCAATGGCCTGAGCGCAGGCCAATGGCCTGAGCGCAGGCCAATGGCCTGAGCGCAGGCCAATGGCCTGAGCGCAGGCCAATGGCCTGAGCGCAGGCCAATGGCCTGAGCGCAGGCCAATGGCCTGAGCGCAGGCCAATGGCCTGAGCGCAGGCCAATGGCCTGAGCGCAGGCCAATGGCCTGAGCGCAGGCCAATGGCCTGAGCGCAGGCCAATGGCCTGAGCGCAGGCCAATGGCCTGAGCGCAGGCCGGGCCTGCTGGTTTTATACCTGCTGCTGGGATTGAGAAAGCTGCCTCTGATTGGTTGACAAGGCTGCTGGGATTGACAAAGCTGCCTCTGGTTGGTTAACAAGGCGTTCTTTGATTGACAAGGCATCTGTCCCTCCCCTCACCTCATAGCTCACCAATTAACCCATTAACTAACGTCTAGGCAAACCAATCAACCCACTTGAAGGATTACTGTTAATTTTTTTCCCTTAGGGTGTCCCTATGTTCAATGGAGAAATGTTGGGGGGTATGGAGTTCTCCGACTCCCGAGCCGTCTGAAGGCAATCCTGTACAGTGAAGGGTTTTGTTTAAAACGTCTAGTGTTTTATTATGTTTCCATACATGTTGGATGCCGCCCAGCGTGGCTGGGGCAACGCAGTCCGTTGCGTGGGGTATAAAGAATAAAATTATCATTATGGAATGGGGCGACCCACTGTGTGTGTGTGTGTGTTTGTGCTTAATACACTTGGAGGGAAGAGCTGGCTGGAACGCTAAACAAAAGCAGCAGAACGCACTGCAACATTTGGTTGCAGGGCCCATTTGTGACATACCACAGATGAAGTCCCTACTTTGAAGCATTTACCATATAGAAATCCCCCCCCCCTCCTTTTGAACTGACAAGTGTAAAAGCATGAGACAAAAGGAACGGGAAGGAAAGAGGAAACTTTGCACAATCTGGAAGAGAGTGAAAGAAGAAAAGAGTGGTAAAGGAACTAAAGAAAACAAAAAAAAAAAAAGACAATAGGTGGGGGGGGGGAGAAAAAAATCCAAATCAAGAGGGAAAAGAGAGAGAGAAATTGGGTGGCCTGAGCGCAGGCCAATGGCCTGCTGGTTTTATACCTGCTGCTGGGATTGAGAAAGCTGCCTCTGATTGGTTGACAAGGCTGCTGGGATTGACAAAGCTGCCTCTGGTTGGTTAACAAGGCGTTCTTTGATTGACAAGGCATCTGTCCCTCCCCTCACCTCATAGCTCACCAATTAACCCATTAACTAACGTCTAGGCAAACCAATCAACCCACTTGAAGGATTACTGTTAATTTTTTTCCCTTAGGGTGTCCCTATGTTCAATGGAGAAATGTTGGGGGGTATGGAGTTCTCCGACTCCCGAGCCGTCTGAAGGCAATCCTGTACAGTGAAGGGTTTTGTTTAAAACGTCTAGTGTTTTATTATGTTTCCATACATGTTGGATGCCGCCCAGCGTGGCTGGGGCAACGCAGTCCGTTGCGTGGGGTATAAAGAATAAAATTATCATTATGGAATGGGGCGACCCACTGTGTGTGTGTGTGTGTTTGTGCTTAATACACTTGGAGGGAAGAGCTGGCTGGAACGCTAAACAAAAGCAGCAGAACGCACTGCAACATTTGGTTGCAGGGCCCATTTGTGACATACCACAGATGAAGTCCCTACTTTGAAGCATTTACCATATAGAAATCCCCCCCCCCTCCTTTTGAACTGACAAGTGTAAAAGCATGAGACAAAAGGAACGGGAAGGAAAGAGGAAACTTTGCACAATCTGGAAGAGAGTGAAAGAAGAAAAGAGTGGTAAAGGAACTAAAGAAAAAAAAAATGACAATAGGTGGGGGGGGGGAGAAAAAAATCCAAATCAAGAGGGAAAAGAGAGAGAGAAATTGGGTGGCCTGAGCGCAGGCCAATGGCCTGCTGGTTTTATACCTGCTGCTGGGATTGAGAAAGCTGCCTCTGATTGGTTGACAAGGCTGCTGGGATTGACAAAGCTGCCTCTGGTTGGTTAACAAGGCGTTCTTTGATTGACAAGGCATCTGTCCCTCCCCTCACCTCATAGCTCACCAATTAACCCATTAACTAACGTCTAGGCAAACCAATCAACCCACTTGAAGGATTACTGTTAATTTTTTTCCCTTAGGGTGTCCCTATGTTCAATGGAGAAATGTTGGGGGGTATGGAGTTCTCCGACTCCCGAGCCGTCTGAAGGCAATCCTGTACAGTGAAGGGTTTTGTTTAAAACGTCTAGTGTTTTATTATGTTTCCATACATGTTGGATGCCGCCCAGCGTGGCTGGGGCAACGCAGTCCGTTGCGTGGGGTATAAAGAATAAAATTATCATTATGGAATGGGGCGACCCACTGTGTGTGTGTGTGTGTTTGTGCTTAATACACTTGGAGGGAAGAGCTGGCTGGAACGCTAAACAAAAGCAGCAGAACGCACTGCAACATTTGGTTGCAGGGCCCATTTGTGACATACCACAGATGAAGTCCCTACTTTGAAGCATTTACCATATAGAAATCCCCCCCCCCTCCTTTTGAACTGACAAGTGTAAAAGCATGAGACAAAAGGAACGGGAAGGAAAGAGGAAACTTTGCACAATCTGGAAGAGAGTGAAAGAAGAAAAGAGTGGTAAAGGAACTAAAGAAAAAAAAAATGACAATAGGTGGGGGGGGGGGGAGAAAAAAATCCAAATCAAGAGGGAAAAGAGAGAGAGAAATTGGGTGGCCTGAGCGCAGGCCAATGGCCTGAGCGCAGGCCAATGGCCTGAGCGCAGGCCAATGGCCTGAGCGCAGGCCAATGGCCTGAGCGCAGGCCAATGGCCTGAGCGCAGGCCAATGGCCTGAGCGCAGGCCAATGGCCTGAGCGCAGGCCAATGGCCTGAGCGCAGGCCAATGGCCTGAGCGCAGGCCAATGGCCTGAGCGCAGGCCAATGGCCTGAGCGCAGGCCAATGGCCTGAGCGCAGGCCAATGGCCTGAGCGCAGGCCAATGGCCTGAGCGCAGGCCAATGGCCTGAGCGCAGGCCAATGGCCTGAGCGCAGGCCAATGGCCTGAGCGCAGGCCAATGGCCTGAGCGCAGGCCAATGGCCTGAGCGCAGGCCAATGGCCTGAGCGCAGGCCAATGGCCTGAGCGCAGGCCAATGGCCTGAGCGCAGGCCAATGGCCTGAGCGCAGGCCGGGCCTGCTGGTTTTATACCTGCTGCTGGGATTGAGAAAGCTGCCTCTGATTGGTTGACAAGGCTGCTGGGATTGACAAAGCTGCCTCTGGTTGGTTAACAAGGCGTTCTTTGATTGACAAGGCATCTGTCCCTCCCCTCACCTCATAGCTCACCAATTAACCCATTAACTAACGTCTAGGCAAACCAATCAACCCACTTGAAGGATTACTGTTAATTTTTTTCCCTTAGGGTGTCCCTATGTTCAATGGAGAAATGTTGGGGGGTATGGAGTTCTCCGACTCCCGAGCCGTCTGAAGGCAATCCTGTACAGTGAAGGGTTTTGTTTAAAACGTCTAGTGTTTTATTATGTTTCCATACATGTTGGATGCCGCCCAGCGTGGCTGGGGCAACGCAGTCCGTTGCGTGGGGTATAAAGAATAAAATTATCATTATGGAATGGGGCGACCCACTGTGTGTGTGTGTGTGTTTGTGCTTAATACACTTGGAGGGAAGAGCTGGCTGGAACGCTAAACAAAAGCAGCAGAACGCACTGCAACATTTGGTTGCAGGGCCCATTTGTGACATACCACAGATGAAGTCCCTACTTTGAAGCATTTACCATATAGAAATCCCCCCCCCTTCCTTTTGAACTGACAAGTGTAAAAGCATGAGACAAAAGGAACGGGAAGGAAAGAGGAAACTTTGCACAATCTGGAAGAGAGTGAAAGAAGAAAAGAGTGGTAAAGGAACTAAAGAAAAAAAAAAATGACAATAGGTGGGGGGGGGGGAGAAAAAAATCCAAATCAAGAGGGAAAAGAGAGAGAGAAATTGGGTGGCCTGAGCGCAGGCCAATGGCCTGAGCGCAGGCCAATGGCCTGCTGGTTTTATACCTGCTGCTGGGATTGAGAAAGCTGCCTCTGATTGGTTGACAAGGCTGCTGGGATTGACAAAGCTGCCTCTGGTTGGTTAACAAGGCGTTCTTTGATTGACAAGGCATCTGTCCCTCCCCTCACCTCATAGCTCACCAATTAACCCATTAACTAACGTCTAGGCAAACCAATCAACCCACTTGAAGGATTACTGTTAATTTTTTTCCCTTAGGGTGTCCCTATGTTCCATGGAGAAATGTTGGGGGGTATGGAGTTCTCCGACTCCCGAGCCGTCTGAAGGCAATCCTGTACAGTGAAGGGTTTTGTTTAAAACGTCTAGTGTTTTATTATGTTTCCATACATGTTGGATGCCGCCCAGCGTGGCTGGGGCAACGCAGTCCGTTGCGTGGGGTATAAAGAATAAAATTATCATTATGGAATGGGGCGACCCACTGTTTGTGTGTGTGTTTGTGCTTAATACACTTGGAGGGAAGAGCTGGCTGGAACGCTAAACAAAAGCAGCAGAACGCACTGCAACATTTGGTTGCAGGGCCCATTTGTGACATACCACAGATGAAGTCCCTACTTTGAAGCATTTACCATATAGAAATCCCCCCCCCCTCCTTTTGAACTGACAAGTGTAAAAGCATGAGACAAAAGGAACGGGAAGGAAAGAGGAAACTTTGCACAATCTGGAAGAGAGTGAAAGAAGAAAAGAGTGGTAAAGGAACTAAAGAAAAAAAAAAATGACAATAGGTGGGGGGGGGGGAGAAAAAAATCCAAATCAAGAGGGAAAAGAGAGAGAGAAATTGGGTGGCCTGAGCGCAGGCCAATGGCCTGAGCGCAGGCCAATGGCCTGCTGGTTTTATACCTGCTGCTGGGATTGAGAAAGCTGCCTCTGATTGGTTGACAAGGCTGCTGGGATTGACAAAGCTGCCTCTGGTTGGTTAACAAGGCGTTCTTTGATTGACAAGGCATCTGTCCCTCCCCTCACCTCATAGCTCACCAATTAACCCATTAACTAACGTCTAGGCAAACCAATCAACCCACTTGAAGGATTACTGTTAATTTTTTTCCCTTAGGGTGTCCCTATGTTCAATGGAGAAATGTTGGGGGGTATGGAGTTCTCCGACTCCCGAGCCGTCTGAAGGCAATCCTGTACAGTGAAGGGTTTTGTTTAAAACGTCTAGTGTTTTATTATGTTTCCATACATGTTGGATGCCGCCCAGCGTGGCTGGGGCAACGCAGTCCGTTGCGTGGGGTATAAAGAATAAAATTATCATTATGGAATGGGGCGACCCACTGTGTGTGTGTGTGTTTGTGCTTAATACACTTGGAGGGAAGAGCTGGCTGGAACGCTAAACAAAAGCAGCAGAACGCACTGCAACATTTGGTTGCAGGGCCCATTTGTGACATACCACAGATGAAGTCCCTACTTTGAAGCATTTACCATATAGAAATCCCCCCCCCTTCCTTTTGAACTGACAAGTGTAAAAGCATGAGACAAAAGGAACGGGAAGGAAAGAGGAAACTTTGCACAATCTGGAAGAGAGTGAAAGAAGAAAAGAGTGGTAAAGGAACTAAAGAAAACAAAAAAAAAAAAAGACAATAGGTGGGGGGGGGGAGAAAAAAATCCAAATCAAGAGGGAAAAGAGAGAGAGAAATTGGGTGGCCTGAGCGCAGGCCAATGGCCTGAGCGCAGGCCAATGGCCTGCTGGTTTTATACCTGCTGCTGGGATTGAGAAAGCTGCCTCTGATTGGTTGACAAGGCTGCTGGGATTGACAAAGCTGCCTCTGGTTGGTTAACAAGGCGTTCTTTGATTGACAAGGCATCTGTCCCTCCCCTCACCTCATAGCTCACCAATTAACCCATTAACTAACGTCTAGGCAAACCAATCAACCCACTTGAAGGATTACTGTTAATTTTTTTCCCTTAGGGTGTCCCTATGTTCAATGGAGAAATGTTGGGGGGTATGGAGTTCTCCGACTCCCGAGCCGTCTGAAGGCAATCCTGTACAGTGAAGGGTTTTGTTTAAAACGTCTAGTGTTTTATTATGTTTCCATACATGTTGGATGCCGCCCAGCGTGGCTGGGGCAACGCAGTCCGTTGCGTGGGGTATAAAGAATAAAATTATCATTATGGAATGGGGCGACCCACTGTGTGTGTGTGTGTGTTTGTGCTTAATACACTTGGAGGGAAGAGCTGGCTGGAACGCTAAACAAAAGCAGCAGAACGCACTGCAACATTTGGTTGCAGGGCCCATTTGTGACATACCACAGATGAAGTCCCTACTTTGAAGCATTTACCATATAGAAATCCCCCCCCCCTCCTTTTGAACTGACAAGTGTAAAAGCATGAGACAAAAGGAACGGGAAGGAAAGAGGAAACTTTGCACAATCTGGAAGAGAGTGAAAGAAGAAAAGAGTGGTAAAGGAACTAAAGAAAAAAAAAATGACAATAGGTGGGGGGGGGAGAAAAAAATCCAAATCAAGAGGGAAAAGAGAGAGAGAAATTGGGTGGCCTGAGCGCAGGCCAATGGCCTGAGCGCAGGCCAATGGCCTGAGCGCAGGCCAATGGCCTGAGCGCAGGCCAATGGCCTGAGCGCAGGCCAATGGCCTGAGCGCAGGCCAATGGCCTGAGCGCAGGCCAATGGCCTGAGCGCAGGCCAATGGCCTGAGCGCAGGCCAATGGCCTGAGCGCAGGCCAATGGCCTGAGCGCAGGCCAATGGCCTGAGCGCAGGCCAATGGCCTGAGCGCAGGCCAATGGCCTGAGCGCAGGCCAATGGCCTGAGCGCAGGCCAATGGCCTGAGCGCAGGCCAATGGCCTGAGCGCAGGCCAATGGCCTGAGCGCAGGCCAATGGCCTGAGCGCAGGCCAATGGCCTGAGCGCAGGCCAATGGCCTGAGCGCAGGCCAATGGCCTGAGCGCAGGCCGGGCCTGCTGGTTTTATACCTGCTGCTGGGATTGAGAAAGCTGCCTCTGATTGGTTGACAAGGCTGCTGGGATTGACAAAGCTGCCTCTGGTTGGTTAACAAGGCGTTCTTTGATTGACAAGGCATCTGTCCCTCCCCTCACCTCATAGCTCACCAATTAACCCATTAACTAACGTCTAGGCAAACCAATCAACCCACTTGAAGGATTACTGTTAATTTTTTTCCCTTAGGGTGTCCCTATGTTCAATGGAGAAATGTTGGGGGGTATGGAGTTCTCCGACTCCCGAGCCGTCTGAAGGCAATCCTGTACAGTGAAGGGTTTTGTTTAAAACGTCTAGTGTTTTATTATGTTTCCATACATGTTGGATGCCGCCCAGCGTGGCTGGGGCAACGCAGTCCGTTGCGTGGGGTATAAAGAATAAAATTATCATTATGGAATGGGGCGACCCACTGTGTGTGTGTGTGTGTTTGTGCTTAATACACTTGGAGGGAAGAGCTGGCTGGAACGCTAAACAAAAGCAGCAGAACGCACTGCAACATTTGGTTGCAGGGCCCATTTGTGACATACCACAGATGAAGTCCCTACTTTGAAGCATTTACCATATAGAAATCCCCCCCCCCTTCCTTTTGAACTGACAAGTGTAAAAGCATGAGACAAAAGGAACGGGAAGGAAAGAGGAAACTTTGCACAATCTGGAAGAGAGTGAAAGAAGAAAAGAGTGGTAAAGGAACTAAAGAAAAAAAAAAATGACAATAGGTGGGGGGGGGGAGAAAAAAATCCAAATCAAGAGGGAAAAGAGAGAGAGAAATTGGGTGGCCTGAGCGCAGGCCAATGGCCTGAGCGCAGGCCAATGGCCTGCTGGTTTTATACCTGCTGCTGGGATTGAGAAAGCTGCCTCTGATTGGTTGACAAGGCTGCTGGGATTGACAAAGCTGCCTCTGGTTGGTTAACAAGGCGTTCTTTGATTGACAAGGCATCTGTCCCTCCCCTCACCTCATAGCTCACCAATTAACCCATTAACTAACGTCTAGGCAAACCAATCAACCCACTTGAAGGATTACTGTTAATTTTTTTCCCTTAGGGTGTCCCTATGTTCCATGGAGAAATGTTGGGGGGTATGGAGTTCTCCGACTCCCGAGCCGTCTGAAGGCAATCCTGTACAGTGAAGGGTTTTGTTTAAAACGTCTAGTGTTTTATTATGTTTCCATACATGTTGGATGCCGCCCAGCGTGGCTGGGGC
Organism: Podarcis liolepis; assembly: GCF_965112155.1. Classification (NCBI taxonomy): domain Eukaryota; kingdom Metazoa; phylum Chordata; class Lepidosauria; order Squamata; family Lacertidae; genus Podarcis; species Podarcis liolepis. Next base: position 24,907 of record NW_028148766.1, on the reverse strand, counting down.
AACGCAGTCCGTTGCGTGGGGTATAAAGAATAAAATTATCATTATGGAATGGGGCGACCCACTGTTTGTGTGTGTGTTTGTGCTTAATACACTTGGAGGGAAGAGCTGGCTGGAACGCTAAACAAAAGCAGCAGAACGCACTGCAACATTTGGTTGCAGGGCCCATTTGTGACATACCACAGATGAAGTCCCTACTTTGAAGCATTTACCATATAGAAATCCCCCCCCCCCTCCTTTTGAACTGACAAGTGTAAAAGCATGAGACAAAAGGAACGGGAAGGAAAGAGGAAACTTTGCACAATCTGGAAGAGAGTGAAAGAAGAAAAGAGTGGTAAAGGAACTAAAGAAAAAAAAAAATGACAATAGGTGGGGGGGGGGGGAGAAAAAAATCCAAATCAAGAGGGAAAAGAGAGAGAGAAATTGGGTGGCCTGAGCGCAGGCCAATGGCCTGAGCGCAGGCCAATGGCCTGCTGGTTTTATACCTGCTGCTGGGATTGAGAAAGCTGCCTCTGATTGGTTGACAAGGCTGCTGGGATTGACAAAGCTGCCTCTGGTTGGTTAACAAGGCGTTCTTTGATTGACAAGGCATCTGTCCCTCCCCTCACCTCATAGCTCACCAATTAACCCATTAACTAACGTCTAGGCAAACCAATCAACCCACTTGAAGGATTACTGTTAATTTTTTTCCCTTAGGGTGTCCCTATGTTCAATGGAGAAATGTTGGGGGGTATGGAGTTCTCCGACTCCCGAGCCGTCTGAAGGCAATCCTGTACAGTGAAGGGTTTTGTTTAAAACGTCTAGTGTTTTATTATGTTTCCATACATGTTGGATGCCGCCCAGCGTGGCTGGGGCAACGCAGTCCGTTGCGTGGGGTATAAAGAATAAAATTATCATTATGGAATGGGGCGACCCACTGTGTGTGTGTGTGTTTGTGCTTAATACACTTGGAGGGAAGAGCTGGCTGGAACGCTAAACAAAAGCAGCAGAACGCACTGCAACATTTGGTTGCAGGGCCCATTTGTGACATACCACAGATGAAGTCCCTACTTTGAAGCATTTACCATATAGAAATCCCCCCCCCCTTCCTTTTGAACTGACAAGTGTAAAAGCATGAGACAAAAGGAACGGGAAGGAAAGAGGAAACTTTGCACAATCTGGAAGAGAGTGAAAGAAGAAAAGAGTGGTAAAGGAACTAAAGAAAACAAAAAAAAAAAATGACAATAGGTGGGGGGGGGGGAGAAAAAAATCCAAGTCAAGAGGGAAAAGAGAGAGAGAAATTGGGTGGCCTGAGCGCAGGCCAATGGCCTGAGCGCAGGCCAATGGCCTGAGCGCAGGCCAATGGCCTGAGCGCAGGCCAATGGCCTGAGCGCAGGCCAATGGCCTGAGCGCAGGCCAATGGCCTGAGCGCAGGCCAATGGCCTGAGCGCAGGCCAATGGCCTGAGCGCAGGCCAATGGCCTGAGCGCAGGCCAATGGCCTGAGCGCAGGCCAATGGCCTGAGCGCAGGCCAATGGCCTGAGCGCAGACCGGGCCTGCTGGTTTTATACCTGCTGCTGGGATTGAGAAAGCTGCCTCTGATTGGTTGACAAGGCTGCTGGGATTGACAAAGCTGCCTCTGGTTGGTTAACAAGGCGTTCTTTGATTGACAAGGCATCTGTCCCTCCCCTCACCTCATAGCTCACCAATTAACCCATTAACTAACGTCTAGGCAAACCAATCAACCCACTTGAAGGATTACTGTTAATTTTTTTCCCTTAGGGTGTCCCTATGTTCAATGGAGAAATGTTGGGGGGTATGGAGTTCTCCGACTCCCGAGCCGTCTGAAGGCAATCCTGTACAGTGAAGGGTTTTGTTTAAAACGTCTAGTGTTTTATTATGTTTCCATACATGTTGGATGCCGCCCAGCGTGGCTGGGGCAACGCAGTCCGTTGCGTGGGGTATAAAGAATAAAATTATCATTATGGAATGGGGCGACCCACTGTGTGTGTGTGTGTTTGTGCTTAATACACTTGGAGGGAAGAGCTGGCTGGAACGCTAAACAAAAGCAGCAGAACGCACTGCAACATTTGGTTGCAGGGCCCATTTGTGACATACCACAGATGAAGTCCCTACTTTGAAGCATTTACCATATAGAAATCCCCCCCCCCTCCTTTTGAACTGACAAGTGTAAAAGCATGAGACAAAAGGAACGGGAAGGAAAGAGGAAACTTTGCACAATCTGGAAGAGAGTGAAAGAAGAAAAGAGTGGTAAAGGAACTAAAGAAAAAAAAAAATGACAATAGGTGGGGGGGGGGAGAAAAAAATCCAAATCAAGAGGGAAAAGAGAGAGAGAAATTGGGTGGCCTGAGCGCAGGCCAATGGCCTGAGCGCAGGCCAATGGCCTGAGCGCAGGCCAATGGCCTGAGCGCAGGCCAATGGCCTGAGCGCAGGCCAATGGCCTGAGCGCAGGCCAATGGCCTGAGCGCAGGCCAATGGCCTGAGCGCAGGCCAATGGCCTGAGCGCAGGCCAATGGCCTGAGCGCAGGCCAATGGCCTGAGCGCAGGCCAATGGCCTGAGCGCAGGCCAATGGCCTGAGCGCAGGCCAATGGCCTGAGCGCAGGCCAATGGCCTGAGCGCAGGCCAATGGCCTGAGCGCAGGCCAATGGCCTGAGCGCAGGCCAATGGCCTGAGCGCAGGCCAATGGCCTGAGCGCAGGCCAATGGCCTGAGCGCAGGCCAATGGCCTGAGCGCAGGCCGGGCCTGCTGGTTTTATACCTGCTGCTGGGATTGAGAAAGCTGCCTCTGATTGGTTGACAAGGCTGCTGGGATTGACAAAGCTGCCTCTGGTTGGTTAACAAGGCGTTCTTTGATTGACAAGGCATCTGTCCCTCCCCTCACCTCATAGCTCACCAATTAACCCATTAACTAACGTCTAGGCAAACCAATCAACCCACTTGAAGGATTACTGTTAATTTTTTTCCCTTAGGGTGTCCCTATGTTCCATGGAGAAATGTTGGGGGGTATGGAGTTCTCCGACTCCCGAGCCGTCTGAAGGCAATCCTGTACAGTGAAGGGTTTTGTTTAAAACGTCTAGTGTTTCATTATGTTTCCATACATGTTGGATGCCGCCCAGCGTGGCTGGGGCAACGCAGTCCGTTGCGTGGGGTATAAAGAATAAAATTATCATTATGGAATGGGGCGACCCACTGTTTGTCTGTGTGTTTGTGCTTAATACACTTGGAGGGAAGAGCTGGCTGGAACGCTAAACAAAAGCAGCAGAACGCACTGCAACATTTGGTTGCAGGGCCCATTTGTGACATACCACAGATGAAGTCCCTACTTTGAAGCATTTACCATATAGAAATCCCCCCCCGCCTCCTTTTGAACTGACAAGTGTAAAAGCATGAGACAAAAGGAACGGGAAGGAAAGAGGAAACTTTGCACAATCTGGAAGAGAGTGAAAGAAGAAAAGAGTGGTAAAGGAACTAAAGAAAAAAAAAATGACAATAGGTGGGGGGGGGGGAGAAAAAAATCCAAATCAAGAGGGAAAAGAGAGAGAGAAATTGGGTGGCCTGAGCGCAGGCCAATGGCCTGAGCGCAGGCCAATGGCCTGCTGGTTTTATACCTGCTGCTGGGATTGAGAAAGCTGCCTCTGATTGGTTGACAAGGCTGCTGGGATTGACAAAGCTGCCTCTGGTTGGTTAACAAGGCGTTCTTTGATTGACAAGGCATCTGTCCCTCCCCTCACCTCATAGCTCACCAATTAACCCATTAACTAACGTCTAGGCAAACCAATCAACCCACTTGAAGGATTACTGTTAATTTTTTTCCCTTAGGGTGTCCCTATGTTCAATGGAGAAATGTTGGGGGGTATGGAGTTCTCCGACTCCCGAGCCGTCTGAAGGCAATCCTGTACAGTGAAGGGTTTTGTTTAAAACGTCTAGTGTTTTATTATGTTTCCATACATGTTGGATGCCGCCCAGCGTGGCTGGGGCAACGCAGTCCGTTGCGTGGGGTATAAAGAATAAAATTATCATTATGGAATGGGGCGACCCACTGTGTGTGTGTGTGTTTGTGCTTAATACACTTGGAGGGAAGAGCTGGCTGGAACGCTAAACAAAAGCAGCAGAACGCACTGCAACATTTGGTTGCAGGGCCCATTTGTGACATACCACAGATGAAGTCCCTACTTTGAAGCATTTACCATATAGAAATCCCCCCCCCCTTCCTTTTGAACTGACAAGTGTAAAAGCATGAGACAAAAGGAACGGGAAGGAAAGAGGAAACTTTGCACAATCTGGAAGAGAGTGAAAGAAGAAAAGAGTGGTAAAGGAACTAAAGAAAAAAAAAAATGACAATAGGTGGGGGGGGGGAGAAAAAAATCCAAATCAAGAGGGAAAAGAGAGAGAGAAATTGGGTGGCCTGAGCGCAGGCCAATGGCCTGAGCGCAGGCCAATGGCCTGAGCGCAGGCCAATGGCCTGAGCGCAGGCCAATGGCCTGAGCGCAGGCCAATGGCCTGAGCGCAGGCCAATGGCCTGAGCGCAGGCCAATGGCCTGAGCGCAGGCCAATGGCCTGAGCGCAGGCCAATGGCCTGAGCGCAGGCCAATGGCCTGAGCGCAGGCCAATGGCCTGAGCGCAGGCCAATGGCCTGAGCGCAGGCCAATGGCCTGAGCGCAGGCCAATGGCCTGAGCGCAGGCCAATGGCCTGAGCGCAGGCCAATGGCCTGAGCGCAGGCCAATGGCCTGAGCGCAGGCCAATGGCCTGAGCGCAGGCCAATGGCCTGAGCGCAGGCCAATGGCCTGAGCGCAGGCCAATGGCCTGAGCGCAGGCCAATGGCCTGAGCGCAGGCCAATGGCCTGAGCGCAGGCCGGGCCTGCTGGTTTTATACCTGCTGCTGGGATTGAGAAAGCTGCCTCTGATTGGTTGACAAGGCTGCTGGGATTGACAAAGCTGCCTCTGGTTGGTTAACAAGGCGTTCTTTGATTGACAAGGCATCTGTCCCTCCCCTCACCTCATAGCTCACCAATTAACCCATTAACTAACGTCTAGGCAAACCAATCAACCCACTTGAAGGATTACTGTTAATTTTTTTCCCTTAGGGTGTCCCTATGTTCAATGGAGAAATGTTGGGGGGTATGGAGTTCTCCGACTCCCGAGCCGTCTGAAGGCAATCCTGTACAGTGAAGGGTTTTGTTTAAAACGTCTAGTGTTTTATTATGTTTCCATACATGTTGGATGCCGCCCAGCGTGGCTGGGGCAACGCAGTCCGTTGCGTGGGGTATAAAGAATAAAATTATCATTATGGAATGGGGCGACCCACTGTGTGTGTGTGTGTTTGTGCTTAATACACTTGGAGGGAAGAGCTGGCTGGAACGCTAAACAAAAGCAGCAGAACGCACTGCAACATTTGGTTGCAGGGCCCATTTGTGACATACCACAGATGAAGTCCCTACTTTGAAGCATTTACCATATAGAAATCCCCCCCCCCCTTCCTTTTGAACTGACAAGTGTAAAAGCATGAGACAAAAGGAACGGGAAGGAAAGAGGAAACTTTGCACAATCTGGAAGAGAGTGAAAGAAGAAAAGAGTGGTAAAGGAACTAAAGAAAACAAAAAAAAAAAAATGACAATAGGTGGGGGGGGGGGGAGAAAAAAATCCAAGTCAAGAGGGAAAAGAGAGAGAGAAATTGGGTGGCCTGAGCGCAGGCCAATGGCCTGAGCGCAGGCCAATGGCCTGAGCGCAGGCCAATGGCCTGAGCGCAGGCCAATGGCCTGAGCGCAGGCCAATGGCCTGAGCGCAGGCCAATGGCCTGAGCGCAGGCCAATGGCCTGAGCGCAGGCCAATGGCCTGAGCGCAGGCCAATGGCCTGAGCGCAGGCCAATGGCCTGAGCGCAGGCCAATGGCCTGAGCGCAGGCCAATGGCCTGAGCGCAGGCCAATGGCCTGAGCGCAGGCCAATGGCCTGAGCGCAGGCCAATGGCCTGAGCGCAGGCCAATGGCCTGAGCGCAGGCCAATGGCCTGAGCGCAGGCCAATGGCCTGAGCGCAGGCCAATGGCCTGAGCGCAGGCCAATGGCCTGAGCGCAGGCCAATGGCCTGAGCGCAGGCCAATGGCCTGAGCGCAGGCCAATGGCCTGAGCGCAGGCCAATGGCCTGAGCGCAGGCCGGGCCTGCTGGTTTTATACCTGCTGCTGGGATTGAGAAAGCTGCCTCTGATTGGTTGACAAGGCTGCTGGGATTGACAAAGCTGCCTCTGGTTGGTTAACAAGGCGTTCTTTGATTGACAAGGCATCTGTCCCTCCCCTCACCTCATAGCTCACCAATTAACCCATTAACTAACGTCTAGGCAAACCAATCAACCCACTTGAAGGATTACTGTTAATTTTTTTCCCTTAGGGTGTCCCTATGTTCAATGGAGAAATGTTGGGGGGTATGGAGTTCTCCGACTCCCGAGCCGTCTGAAGGCAATCCTGTACAGTGAAGGGTTTTGTTTAAAACGTCTAGTGTTTTATTATGTTTCCATACATGTTGGATGCCGCCCAGCGTGGCTGGGGCAACGCAGTCCGTTGCGTGGGGTATAAAGAATAAAATTATCATTATGGAATGGGGCGACCCACTGTGTGTGTGTGTGTTTGTGCTTAATACACTTGGAGGGAAGAGCTGGCTGGAACGCTAAACAAAAGCAGCAGAACGCACTGCAACATTTGGTTGCAGGGCCCATTTGTGACATACCACAGATGAAGTCCCTACTTTGAAGCATTTACCATATAGAAATCCCCCCCCCCTTCCTTTTGAACTGACAAGTGTAAAAGCATGAGACAAAAGGAACGGGAAGGAAAGAGGAAACTTTGCACAATCTGGAAGAGAGTGAAAGAAGAAAAGAGTGGTAAAGGAACTAAAGAAAACAAACAAAAAAAAATGACAATAGGTGGGGGGGGGGGAGAAAAAAATCCAAGTCAAGAGGGAAAAGAGAGAGAGAAATTGGGTGGCCTGAGCGCAGGCCAATGGCCTGAGCGCAGGCCAATGGCCTGAGCGCAGGCCAATGGCCTGAGCGCAGGCCAATGGCCTGAGCGCAGGCCAATGGCCTGAGCGCAGGCCAATGGCCTGAGCGCAGGCCAATGGCCTGAGCGCAGGCCAATGGCCTGAGCGCAGGCCAATGGCCTGAGCGCAGGCCAATGGCCTGAGCGCAGGCCAATGGCCTGAGCGCAGGCCAATGGCCTGAGCGCAGGCCAATGGCCTGAGCGCAGGCCAATGGCCTGAGCGCAGGCCAATGGCCTGAGCGCAGGCCAATGGCCTGAGCGCAGGCCAATGGCCTGAGCGCAGGCCAATGGCCTGAGCGCAGGCCAATGGCCTGAGCGCAGGCCAATGGCCTGAGCGCAGGCCAATGGCCTGAGCGCAGGCCAATGGCCTGAGCGCAGGCCGGGCCTGCTGGTTTTATACCTGCTGCTGGGATTGAGAAAGCTGCCTCTGATTGGTTGACAAGGCTGCTGGGATTGACAAAGCTGCCTCTGGTTGGTTAACAAGGCGTTCTTTGATTGACAAGGCATCTGTCCCTCCCCTCACCTCATAGCTCACCAATTAACCCATTAACTAACGTCTAGGCAAACCAATCAACCCACTTGAAGGATTACTGTTAATTTTTTTCCCTTAGGGTGTCCCTATGTTCAATGGAGAAATGTTGGGGGGTATGGAGTTCTCCGACTCCCGAGCCGTCTGAAGGCAATCCTGTACAGTGAAGGGTTTTGTTTAAAACGTCTAGTGTTTTATTATGTTTCCATACATGTTGGATGCCGCCCAGCGTGGCTGGGGCAACGCAGTCCGTTGCGTGGGGTATAAAGAATAAAATTATCATTATGGAATGGGGCGACCCACTGTGTGTGTGTGTGTTTGTGCTTAATACACTTGGAGGGAAGAGCTGGCTGGAACGCTAAACAAAAGCAGCAGAACGCACTGCAACATTTGGTTGCAGGGCCCATTTGTGACATACCACAGATGAAGTCCCTACTTTGAAGCATTTACCATATAGAAATCCCCCCCCCCTCCTTTTGAACTGACAAGTGTAAAAGCATGAGACAAAAGGAACGGGAAGGAAAGAGGAAACTTTGCACAATCTGGAAGAGAGTGAAAGAAGAAAAGAGTGGTAAAGGAACTAAAGAAAACAAAAAAAAAATGACAATAGGTGGGGGGGGGGAGAAAAAAATCCAAATCAAGAGGGAAAAGAGAGAGAGAAATTGGGTGGCCTGAGCGCAGGCCAATGGCCTGCTGGTTTTATACCTGCTGCTGGGATTGAGAAAGCTGCCTCTGATTGGTTGACAAGGCTGCTGGGATTGACAAAGCTGCCTCTGGTTGGTTAACAAGGCGTTCTTTGATTGACAAGGCATCTGTCCCTCCCCTCACCTCATAGCTCACCAATTAACCCATTAACTAACGTCTAGGCAAACCAATCAACCCACTTGAAGGATTACTGTTAATTTTTTTCCCTTAGGGTGTCCCTATGTTCAATGGAGAAATGTTGGGGGGTATGGAGTTCTCCGACTCCCGAGCCGTCTGAAGGCAATCCTGTACAGTGAAGGGTTTTGTTTAAAACGTCTAGTGTTTTATTATGTTTCCATACATGTTGGATGCCGCCCAGCGTGGCTGGGGCAACGCAGTCCGTTGCGTGGGGTATAAAGAATAAAATTATCATTATGGAATGGGGCGACCCACTGTGTGTGTGTGTGTTTGTGCTTAATACACTTGGAGGGAAGAGCTGGCTGGAACGCTAAACAAAAGCAGCAGAACGCACTGCAACATTTGGTTGCAGGGCCCATTTGTGACATACCACAGATGAAGTCCCTACTTTGAAGCATTTACCATATAGAAATCCCCCCCCCTTCCTTTTGAACTGACAAGTGTAAAAGCATGAGACAAAAGGAACGGGAAGGAAAGAGGAAACTTTGCACAATCTGGAAGAGAGTGAAAGAAGAAAAGAGTGGTAAAGGAACTAAAGAAAACAAAAAAAAAAAAATGACAATAGGTGGGGGGGGGGGAGAAAAAAATCCAAGTCAAGAGGGAAAAGAGAGAGAGAAATTGGGTGGCCTGAGCGCAGGCCAATGGCCTGAGCGCAGGCCAATGGCCTGAGCGCAGGCCAATGGCCTGAGCGCAGGCCAATGGCCTGAGCGCAGGCCAATGGCCTGAGCGCAGGCCAATGGCCTGAGCGCAGGCCAATGGCCTGAGCGCAGGCCAATGGCCTGAGCGCAGGCCAATGGCCTGAGCGCAGGCCAATGGCCTGAGCGCAGGCCAATGGCCTGAGCGCAGGCCAATGGCCTGAGCGCAGGCCAATGGCCTGAGCGCAGGCCAATGGCCTGAGCGCAGGCCAATGGCCTGAGCGCAGGCCAATGGCCTGAGCGCAGGCCAATGGCCTGAGCGCAGGCCAATGGCCTGAGCGCAGGCCGGGCCTGCTGGTTTTATACCTGCTGCTGGGATTGAGAAAGCTGCCTCTGATTGGTTGACAAGGCTGCTGGGATTGACAAAGCTGCCTCTGGTTGGTTAACAAGGCGTTCTTTGATTGACAAGGCATCTGTCCCTCCCCTCACCTCATAGCTCACCAATTAACCCATTAACTAACGTCTAGGCAAACCAATCAACCCACTTGAAGGATTACTGTTAATTTTTTTCCCTTAGGGTGTCCCTATGTTCAATGGAGAAATGTTGGGGGGTATGGAGTTCTCCGACTCCCGAGCCGTCTGAAGGCAATCCTGTACAGTGAAGGGTTTTGTTTAAAACGTCTAGTGTTTTATTATGTTTCCATACATGTTGGATGCCGCCCAGCGTGGCTGGGGCAACGCAGTCCGTTGCGTGGGGTATAAAGAATAAAATTATCATTATGGAATGGGGCGACCCACTGTGTGTGTGTGTGTTTGTGCTTAATACACTTGGAGGGAAGAGCTGGCTGGAACGCTAAACAAAAGCAGCAGAACGCACTGCAACATTTGGTTGCAGGGCCCATTTGTGACATACCACAGATGAAGTCCCTACTTTGAAGCATTTACCATATAGAAATCCCCCCCCCCCTCCTTTTGAACTGACAAGTGTAAAAGCATGAGACAAAAGGAACGGGAAGGAAAGAGGAAACTTTGCACAATCTGGAAGAGAGTGAAAGAAGAAAAGAGTGGTAAAGGAACTAAAGAAAACAAAAAAAAAATGACAATAGGTGGGGGGGGGGAGAAAAAAATCCAAATCAAGAGGGAAAAGAGAGAGAGAAATTGGGTGGCCTGAGCGCAGGCCAATGGCCTGCTGGTTTTATACCTGCTGCTGGGATTGAGAAAGCTGCCTCTGATTGGTTGACAAGGCTGCTGGGATTGACAAAGCTGCCTCTGGTTGGTTAACAAGGCGTTCTTTGATTGACAAGGCATCTGTCCCTCCCCTCACCTCATAGCTCACCAATTAACCCATTAACTAACGTCTAGGCAAACCAATCAACCCACTTGAAGGATTACTGTTAATTTTTTTCCCTTAGGGTGTCCCTATGTTCAATGGAGAAATGTTGGGGGGTATGGAGTTCTCCGACTCCCGAGCCGTCTGAAGGCAATCCTGTACAGTGAAGGGTTTTGTTTAAAACGTCTAGTGTTTTATTATGTTTCCATACATGTTGGATGCCGCCCAGCGTGGCTGGGGCAACGCAGTCCGTTGCGTGGGGTATAAAGAATAAAATTATCATTATGGAATGGGGCGACCCACTGTGTGTGTGTGTGTTTGTGCTTAATACACTTGGAGGGAAGAGCTGGCTGGAACGCTAAACAAAAGCAGCAGAACGCACTGCAACATTTGGTTGCAGGGCCCATTTGTGACATACCACAGATGAAGTCCCTACTTTGAAGCATTTACCATATAGAAATCCCCCCCCCTCCTTTTGAACTGACAAGTGTAAAAGCATGAGACAAAAGGAACGGGAAGGAAAGAGGAAACTTTGCACAATCTGGAAGAGAGTGAAAGAAGAAAAGAGTGGTAAAGGAACTAAAGAAAACAAAAAAAAAATGACAATAGGTGGGGGGGGGAGAAAAAAATCCAAATCAAGAGGGAAAAGAGAGAGAGAAATTGGGTGGCCTGAGCGCAGGCCAATGGCCTGAGCGCAGGCCAATGGCCTGAGCGCAGGCCAATGGCCTGAGCGCAGGCCAATGGCCTGAGCGCAGGCCAATGGCCTGAGCGCAGGCCAATGGCCTGAGCGCAGGCCAATGGCCTGAGCGCAGGCCAATGGCCTGAGCGCAGGCCAATGGCCTGAGCGCAGGCCAATGGCCTGAGCGCAGGCCAATGGCCTGAGCGCAGGCCAATGGCCTGAGCGCAGGCCAATGGCCTGAGCGCAGGCCAATGGCCTGAGCGCAGGCCAATGGCCTGAGCGCAGGCCAATGGCCTGAGCGCAGGCCAATGGCCTGAGCGCAGGCCAATGGCCTGAGCGCAGGCCAATGGCCTGAGCGCAGGCCGGGCCTGCTGGTTTTATACCTGCTGCTGGGATTGAGAAAGCTGCCTCTGATTGGTTGACAAGGCTGCTGGGATTGACAAAGCTGCCTCTGGTTGGTTAACAAGGCGTTCTTTGATTGACAAGGCATCTGTCCCTCCCCTCACCTCATAGCTCACCAATTAACCCATTAACTAACGTCTAGGCAAACCAATCAACCCACTTGAAGGATTACTGTTAATTTTTTTCCCTTAGGGTGTCCCTATGTTCAATGGATGTCCCTATGTTCAATGGAGAAATGTTGGGGGGTATGGAGTTCTCCGACTCCCGAGCCGTCTGAAGGCAATCCTGTACAGTGAAGGGTTTTGTTTAAAACGTCTAGTGTTTTATTATGTTTCCATACATGTTGGATGCCGCCCAGCGTGGCTGGGGCAACGCAGTCCGTTGCGTGGGGTATAAAGAATAAAATTATCATTATGGAATGGGGCGACCCACTGTGTGTGTGTGTGTTTGTGCTTAATACACTTGGAGGGAAGAGCTGGCTGGAACGCTAAACAAAAGCAGCAGAACGCACTGCAACATTTGGTTGCAGGGCCCATTTGTGACATACCACAGATGAAGTCCCTACTTTGAAGCATTTACCATATAGAAATCCCCCCCCCCTTCCTTTTGAACTGACAAGTGTAAAAGCATGAGACAAAAGGAACGGGAAGGAAAGAGGAAACTTTGCACAATCTGGAAGAGAGTGAAAGAAGAAAAGAGTGGTAAAGGAACTAAAGAAAACAAAAAAAAAAAAATGACAATAGGTGGGGGGGGGGAGAAAAAAATCCAAATCAAGAGGGAAAAGAGAGAGAGAAATTGGGTGGCCTGAGCGCAGGCCAATGGCCTGCTGGTTTTATACCTGCTGCTGGGATTGAGAAAGCTGCCTCTGATTGGTTGACAAGGCTGCTGGGATTGACAAAGCTGCCTCTGGTTGGTTAACAAGGCGTTCTTTGATTGACAAGGCATCTGTCCCTCCCCTCACCTCATAGCTCACCAATTAACCCATTAACTAACGTCTAGGCAAACCAATCAACCCACTTGAAGGATTACTGTTAATTTTTTTCCCTTAGGGTGTCCCTATGTTCAATGGAGAAATGTTGGGGGGTATGGAGTTCTCCGACTCCCGAGCCGTCTGAAGGCAATCCTGTACAGTGAAGGGTTTTGTTTAAAACGTCTAGTGTTTTATTATGTTTCCATACATGTTGGATGCCGCCCAGCGTGGCTGGGGCAACGCAGTCCGTTGCGTGGGGTATAAAGAATAAAATTATCATTATGGAATGGGGCGACCCACTGTGTGTGTGTGTGTTTGTGCTTAATACACTTGGAGGGAAGAGCTGGCTGGAACGCTAAACAAAAGCAGCAGAACGCACTGCAACATTTGGTTGCAGGGCCCATTTGTGACATACCACAGATGAAGTCCCTACTTTGAAGCATTTACCATATAGAAATCCCCCCCCCCCCTCCTTTTGAACTGACAAGTGTAAAAGCATGAGACAAAAGGAACGGGAAGGAAAGAGGAAACTTTGCACAATCTGGAAGAGAGTGAAAGAAGAAAAGAGTGGTAAAGGAACTAAAGAAAACAAAAAATGACAATAGGTGGGGGGGGGGGAGAAAAAAATCCAAATCAAGAGGGAAAAGAGAGAGAGAAATTGGGTGGCCTGAGCGCAGGCCAATGGCCTGCGCGCAGGCCAATGGCCTGCGCGCAGGCCAATGGCCTGCGCGCAGGCCAATGGCCTGCGCGCAGGCCAATGGCCTGCGCGCAGGCCAATGGCCTGCGCGCAGGCCAATGGCCTGCGCGCAGGCCAATGGCCTGCGCGCAGGCCAATGGCCTGCGCGCAGGCCAATGGCCTGCGCGCAGGCCAATGGCCTGCGCGCAGGCCAATGGCCTGCGCGCAGGCCAATGGCCTGCGCGCAGGCCGGGCCTGCTGGTTTTATACCTGCTGCTGGGATTGAGAAAGCTGCCTCTGATTGGTTGACAAGGCTGCTGGGATTGACAAAGCTGCCTCTGGTTGGTTAACAAGGCGTTCTTTGATTGACAAGGCATCTGTCCCTCCCCTCACCTCATAGCTCACCAATTAACCCATTAACTAACGTCTAGGCAAACCAATCAACCCACTTGAAGGATTACTGTTAATTTTTTTCCCTTAGGGTGTCCCTATGTTCAATGGAGAAATGTTGGGGGGTATGGAGTTCTCCGACTCCCGAGCCGTCTGAAGGCAATCCTGTACAGTGAAGGGTTTTGTTTAAAACGTCTAGTGTTTTATTATGTTTCCATACATGTTGGATGCCGCCCAGCGTGGCTGGGGCAACGCAGTCCGTTGCGTGGGGTATAAAGAATAAAATTATCATTATGGAATGGGGCGACCCACTGTGTGTGTGTGTGTTTGTGCTTAATACACTTGGAGGGAAGAGCTGGCTGGAACGCTAAACAAAAGCAGCAGAACGCACTGCAACATTTGGTTGCAGGGCCCATTTGTGACATACCACAGATGAAGTCCCTACTTTGAAGCATTTACCATATAGAAATCCCCCCCCCCTTCCTTTTGAACTGACAAGTGTAAAAGCATGAGACAAAAGGAACGGGAAGGAAAGAGGAAACTTTGCACAATCTGGAAGAGAGTGAAAGAAGAAAAGAGTGGTAAAGGAACTAAAGAAAACAAAAAAAAAAAAATGACAATAGGTGGGGGGGGGGAGAAAAAAATCCAAATCAAGAGGGAAAAGAGAGAGAGAAATTGGGTGGCCTGAGCGCAGGCCAATGGCCTGCTGGTTTTATACCTGCTGCTGGGATTGAGAAAGCTGCCTCTGATTGGTTGACAAGGCTGCTGGGATTGACAAAGCTGCCTCTGGTTGGTTAACAAGGCGTTCTTTGATTGACAAGGCATCTGTCCCTCCCCTCACCTCATAGCTCACCAATTAACCCATTAACTAACGTCTAGGCAAACCAATCAACCCACTTGAAGGATTACTGTTAATTTTTTTCCCTTAGGGTGTCCCTATGTTCAATGGAGAAATGTTGGGGGGTATGGAGTTCTCCGACTCCCGAGCCGTCTGAAGGCAATCCTGTACAGTGAAGGGTTTTGTTTAAAACGTCTAGTGTTTTATTATGTTTCCATACATGTTGGATGCCGCCCAGCGTGGCTGGGGCAACGCAGTCCGTTGCGTGGGGTATAAAGAATAAAATTATCATTATGGAATGGGGCGACCCACTGTGTGTGTGTGTGTTTGTGCTTAATACACTTGGAGGGAAGAGCTGGCTGGAACGCTAAACAAAAGCAGCAGAACGCACTGCAACATTTGGTTGCAGGGCCCATTTGTGACATACCACAGATGAAGTCCCTACTTTGAAGCATTTACCATATAGAAATCCCCCCCCCCCCTCCTTTTGAACTGACAAGTGTAAAAGCATGAGACAAAAGGAACGGGAAGGAAAGAGGAAACTTTGCACAATCTGGAAGAGAGTGAAAGAAGAAAAGAGTGGTAAAGGAACTAAAGAAAAAAAAAATGACAATAGGTGGGGGGGGGGGAGAAAAAAATCCAAATCAAGAGGGAAAAGAGAGAGAGAAATTGGGTGGCCTGAGCGCAGGCCAATGGCCTGAGCGCAGGCCAATGGCCTGAGCGCAGGCCAATGGCCTGAGCGCAGGCCAATGGCCTGAGCGCAGGCCAATGGCCTGAGCGCAGGCCAATGGCCTGAGCGCAGGCCAATGGCCTGCGCGCAGGCCAATGGCCTGCGCGCAGGCCGGGCCTGCTGGTTTTATACCTGCTGCTGGGATTGAGAAAGCTGCCTCTGATTGGTTGACAAGGCTGCTGGGATTGACAAAGCTGCCTCTGGTTGGTTAACAAGGCGTTCTTTGATTGACAAGGCATCTGTCCCTCCCCTCACCTCATAGCTCACCAATTAACCCATTAACTAACGTCTAGGCAAACCAATCAACCCACTTGAAGGATTACTGTTAATTTTTTTCCCTTAGGGTGTCCCTATGTTCAATGGAGAAATGTTGGGGGGTATGGAGTTCTCCGACTCCCGAGCCGTCTGAAGGCAATCCTGTACAGTGAAGGGTTTTGTTTAAAACGTCTAGTGTTTTATTATGTTTCCATACATGTTGGATGCCGCCCAGCGTGGCTGGGGCAACGCAGTCCGTTGCGTGGGGTATAAAGAATAAAATTATCATTATGGAATGGGGCGACCCACTGTGTGTGTGTGTGTTTGTGCTTAATACACTTGGAGGGAAGAGCTGGCTGGAACGCTAAACAAAAGCAGCAGAACGCACTGCAACATTTGGTTGCAGGGCCCATTTGTGACATACCACAGATGAAGTCCCTACTTTGAAGCATTTACCATATAGAAATCCCCCCCCCCTCCTTTTGAACTGACAAGTGTAAAAGCATGAGACAAAAGGAACGGGAAGGAAAGAGGAAACTTTGCACAATCTGGAAGAGAGTGAAAGAAGAAAAGAGTGGTAAAGGAACTAAAGAAAAAAAAAAATGACAATAGGTGGGGGGGGGGAGAAAAAAATCCAAATCAAGAGGGAAAAGAGAGAGAGAAATTGGGTGGCCTGAGCGCAGGCCAATGGCCTGAGCGCAGGCCAATGGCCTGAGCGCAGGCCAATGGCCTGAGCGCAGGCCAATGGCCTGAGCGCAGGCCAATGGCCTGAGCGCAGGCCAATGGCCTGAGCGCAGGCCAATGGCCTGAGCGCAGGCCAATGGCCTGAGCGCAGGCCAATGGCCTGAGCGCAGGCCAATGGCCTGAGCGCAGGCCAATGGCCTGAGCGCAGGCCAATGGCCTGAGCGCAGGCCAATGGCCTGAGCGCAGGCCAATGGCCTGAGCGCAGGCCAATGGCCTGAGCGCAGGCCAATGGCCTGAGCGCAGGCCAATGGCCTGAGCGCAGGCCAATGGCCTGAGCGCAGGCCAATGGCCTGAGCGCAGGCCGGGCCTGCTGGTTTTATACCTGCTGCTGGGATTGAGAAAGCTGCCTCTGATTGGTTGACAAGGCTGCTGGGATTGACAAAGCTGCCTCTGGTTGGTTAACAAGGCGTTCTTTGATTGACAAGGCATCTGTCCCTCCCCTCACCTCATAGCTCACCAATTAACCCATTAACTAACGTCTAGGCAAACCAATCAACCCACTTGAAGGATTACTGTTAATTTTTTTCCCTTAGGGTGTCCCTATGTTCAATGGAGAAATGTTGGGGGGTATGGAGTTCTCCGACTCCCGAGCCGTCTGAAGGCAATCCTGTACAGTGAAGGGTTTTGTTTAAAACGTCTAGTGTTTTATTATGTTTCCATACATGTTGGATGCCGCCCAGCGTGGCTGGGGCAACGCAGTCCGTTGCGTGGGGTATAAAGAATAAAATTATCATTATGGAATGGGGCGACCCACTGTGTGTGTGTGTGTTTGTGCTTAATACACTTGGAGGGAAGAGCTGGCTGGAACGCTAAACAAAAGCAGCAGAACGCACTGCAACATTTGGTTGCAGGGCCCATTTGTGACATACCACAGATGAAGTCCCTACTTTGAAGCATTTACCATATAGAAATCCCCCCCCCCTCCTTTTGAACTGACAAGTGTAAAAGCATGAGACAAAAGGAACGGGAAGGAAAGAGGAAACTTTGCACAATCTGGAAGAGAGTGAAAGAAGAAAAGAGTGGTAAAGGAACTAAAGAAAACAAAAAAAAAAAATGACAATAGGTGGGGGGGGGGAGAAAAAAATCCAAATCAAGAGGGAAAAGAGAGAGAGAAATTGGGTGGCCTGAGCGCAGGCCAATGGCCTGAGCGCAGGCCAATGGCCTGCTGGTTTTATACCTGCTGCTGGGATTGAGAAAGCTGCCTCTGATTGGTTGACAAGGCTGCTGGGATTGACAAAGCTGCCTCTGGTTGGTTAACAAGGCATTCTTTGATTGACAAGGCATCTGTCCCTCCCCTCACCTCATAGCTCACCAATTAACCCATTAACTAACGTCTAGGCAAACCAATCAACCCACTTGAAGGATTACTGTTAATTTTTTTCCCTTAGGGTGTCCCTATGTTCAATGGAGAAATGTTGGGGGGTATGGAGTTCTCCGACTCCCGAGCCGTCTGAAGGCAATCCTGTACAGTGAAGGGTTTTGTTTAAAACGTCTAGTGTTTTATTATGTTTCCATACATGTTGGATGCCGCCCAGCGTGGCTGGGGCAACGCAGTCCGTTGCGTGGGGTATAAAGAATAAAATTATCATTATGGAATGGGGCGACCCACTGTGTGTGTGTGTGTTTGTGCTTAATACACTTGGAGGGAAGAGCTGGCTGGAACGCTAAACAAAAGCAGCAGAACGCACTGCAACATTTGGTTGCAGGGCCCATTTGTGACATACCACAGATGAAGTCCCTACTTTGAAGCATTTACCATATAGAAATCCCCCCCCCCTCCTTTTGAACTGACAAGTGTAAAAGCATGAGACAAAAGGAACGGGAAGGAAAGAGGAAACTTTGCACAATCTGGAAGAGAGTGAAAGAAGAAAAGAGTGGTAAAGGAACTAAAGAAAACAAAAAAAAAAAATGACAATAGGTGGGGGGGGGGAGAAAAAAATCCAAATCAAGAGGGAAAAGAGAGAGAGAAATTGGGTGGCCTGAGCGCAGGCCAATGGCCTGAGCGCAGGCCAATGGCCTGCTGGTTTTATACCTGCTGCTGGGATTGAGAAAGCTGCCTCTGATTGGTTGACAAGGCTGCTGGGATTGACAAAGCTGCCTCTGGTTGGTTAACAAGGCGTTCTTTGATTGACAAGGCATCTGTCCCTCCCCTCACCTCATAGCTCACCAATTAACCCATTAACTAACGTCTAGGCAAACCAATCAACCCACTTGAAGGATTACTGTTAATTTTTTTCCCTTAGGGTGTCCCTATGTTCAATGGAGAAATGTTGGGGGGTATGGAGTTCTCCGACTCCCGAGCCGTCTGAAGGCAATCCTGTACAGTGAAGGGTTTTGTTTAAAACGTCTAGTGTTTTATTATGTTTCCATACATGTTGGATGCCGCCCAGCGTGGCTGGGGCAACGCAGTCCGTTGCGTGGGGTATAAAGAATAAAATTATCATTATGGAATGGGGCGACCCACTGTGTGTGTGTGTGTTTGTGCTTAATACACTTGGAGGGAAGAGCTGGCTGGAACGCTAAACAAAAGCAGCAGAACGCACTGCAACATTTGGTTGCAGGGCCCATTTGTGACATACCACAGATGAAGTCCCTACTTTGAAGCATTTACCATATAGAAATCCCCCCCCCTCCTTTTGAACTGACAAGTGTAAAAGCATGAGACAAAAGGAACGGGAAGGAAAGAGGAAACTTTGCACAATCTGGAAGAGAGTGAAAGAAGAAAAGAGTGGTAAAGGAACTAAAGAAAACAAAAAAAAAAAATGACAATAGGTGGGGGGGGGGAGAAAAAAATCCAAATCAAGAGGGAAAAGAGAGAGAGAAATTGGGTGGCCTGAGCGCAGGCCAATGGCCTGAGCGCAGGCCAATGGCCTGCTGGTTTTATACCTGCTGCTGGGATTGAGAAAGCTGCCTCTGATTGGTTGACAAGGCTGCTGGGATTGACAAAGCTGCCTCTGGTTGGTTAACAAGGCATTCTTTGATTGACAAGGCATCTGTCCCTCCCCTCACCTCATAGCTCACCAATTAACCCATTAACTAACGTCTAGGCAAACCAATCAACCCACTTGAAGGATTACTGTTAATTTTTTTCCCTTAGGGTGTCCCTATGTTCAATGGAGAAATGTTGGGGGGTATGGAGTTCTCCGACTCCCGAGCCGTCTGAAGGCAATCCTGTACAGTGAAGGGTTTTGTTTAAAACGTCTAGTGTTTTATTATGTTTCCATACATGTTGGATGCCGCCCAGCGTGGCTGGGGCAACGCAGTCCGTTGCGTGGGGTATAAAGAATAAAATTATCATTATGGAATGGGGCGACCCACTGTGTGTGTGTGTGTTTGTGCTTAATACACTTGGAGGGAAGAGCTGGCTGGAACGCTAAACAAAAGCAGCAGAACGCACTGCAACATTTGGTTGCAGGGGCCCATTTGTGACATACCACAGATGAAGTCCCTACTTTGAAGCATTTACCATATAGAAATCCCCCCCCCCTCCTTTTGAACTGACAAGTGTAAAAGCATGAGACAAAAGGAACGGGAAGGAAAGAGGAAACTTTGCACAATCTGGAAGAGAGTGAAAGAAGAAAAGAGTGGTAAAGGAACTAAAGAAAAAAAAATGACAATAGGTGGGGGGGGGGGAGAAAAAAATCCAAATCAAGAGGGAAAAGAGAGAGAGAAATTGGGTGGCCTGAGCGCAGGCCAATGGCCTGAGCGCAGGCCAATGGCCTGAGCGCAGGCCAATGGCCTGAGCGCAGGCCAATGGCCTGAGCGCAGGCCAATGGCCTGAGCGCAGGCCAATGGCCTGAGCGCAGGCCAATGGCCTGAGCGCAGGCCAATGGCCTGAGCGCAGGCCAATGGCCTGAGCGCAGGCCAATGGCCTGAGCGCAGGCCAATGGCCTGAGCGCAGGCCAATGGCCTGAGCGCAGGCCCAATGGCCTGAGCGCAGGCCAATGGCCTGAGCGCAGGCCAATGGCCTGAGCGCAGGCCAATGGCCTGAGCGCAGGCCAATGGCCTGAGCGCAGGCCAATGGCCTGAGCGCAGGCCAATGGCCTGAGCGCAGGCCGGGCCTGCTGGTTTTATACCTGCTGCTGGGATTGAGAAAGCTGCCTCTGATTGGTTGACAAGGCTGCTGGGATTGACAAAGCTGCCTCTGGTTGGTTAACAAGGCGTTCTTTGATTGACAAGGCATCTGTCCCTCCCCTCACCTCATAGCTCACCAATTAACCCATTAACTAACGTCTAGGCAAACCAATCAACCCACTTGAAGGATTACTGTTAATTTTTTTCCCTTAGGGTGTCCCTATGTTCAATGGAGAAATGTTGGGGGGTATGGAGTTCTCCGACTCCCGAGCCGTCTGAAGGCAATCCTGTACAGTGAAGGGTTTTGTTTAAAACGTCTAGTGTTTTATTATGTTTCCATACATGTTGGATGCCGCCCAGCGTGGCTGGGGCAACGCAGTCCGTTGCGTGGGGTATAAAGAATAAAATTATCATTATGGAATGGGGCGACCCACTGTGTGTGTGTGTGTTTGTGCTTAATACACTTGGAGGGAAGAGCTGGCTGGAACGCTAAACAAAAGCAGCAGAACGCACTGCAACATTTGGTTGCAGGGCCCATTTGTGACATACCACAGATGAAGTCCCTACTTTGAAGCATTTACCATATAGAAATCCCCCCCCCCTCCTTTTGAACTGACAAGTGTAAAAGCATGAGACAAAAGGAACGGGAAGGAAAGAGGAAACTTTGCACAATCTGGAAGAGAGTGAAAGAAGAAAAGAGTGGTAAAGGAACTAAAGAAAACAAAAAAAAAAAATGACAATAGGTGGGGGGGGGGAGAAAAAAATCCAAATCAAGAGGGAAAAGAGAGAGAGAAATTGGGTGGCCTGAGCGCAGGCCAATGGCCTGAGCGCAGGCCAATGGCCTGCTGGTTTTATACCTGCTGCTGGGATTGAGAAAGCTGCCTCTGATTGGTTGACAAGGCTGCTGGGATTGACAAAGCTGCCTCTGGTTGGTTAACAAGGCATTCTTTGATTGACAAGGCATCTGTCCCTCCCCTCACCTCATAGCTCACCAATTAACCCATTAACTAACGTCTAGGCAAACCAATCAACCCACTTGAAGGATTACTGTTAATTTTTTTCCCTTAGGGTGTCCCTATGTTCAATGGAGAAATGTTGGGGGGTATGGAGTTCTCCGACTCCCGAGCCGTCTGAAGGCAATCCTGTACAGTGAAGGGTTTTGTTTAAAACGTCTAGTGTTTTATTATGTTTCCATACATGTTGGATGCCGCCCAGCGTGGCTGGGGCAACGCAGTCCGTTGCGTGGGGTATAAAGAATAAAATTATCATTATGGAATGGGGCGACCCACTGTGTGTGTGTGTGTTTGTGCTTAATACACTTGGAGGGAAGAGCTGGCTGGAACGCTAAACAAAGCAGCAGAACGCACTGCAACATTTGGTTGCAGGGCCCATT
This sequence comes from Podarcis liolepis, assembly GCF_965112155.1. Lineage (NCBI taxonomy): Eukaryota > Metazoa > Chordata > Lepidosauria > Squamata > Lacertidae > Podarcis > Podarcis liolepis. Next base: position 3,360 of record NW_028148766.1, on the reverse strand, counting down.
TGTGACATACCACAGATGAAGTCCCTACTTTGAAGCATTTACCATATAGAAATCCCCCCCCCCTTCCTTTTGAACTGACAAGTGTAAAAGCATGAGACAAAAGGAACGGGAAGGAAAGAGGAAACTTTGCACAATCTGGAAGAGAGTGAAAGAAGAAAAGAGTGGTAAAGGAACTAAAGAAAACAAAAAAAAAAATGACAATAGGTGGGGGGGGGGGGAGAAAAAAATCCAAATCAAGAGGGAAAAGAGAGAGAGAAATTGGGTGGCCTGAGCGCAGGCCAATGGCCTGAGCGCAGGCCAATGGCCTGAGCGCAGGCCAATGGCCTGAGCGCAGGCCAATGGCCTGAGCGCAGGCCAATGGCCTGAGCGCAGGCCAATGGCCTGAGCGCAGGCCAATGGCCTGAGCGCAGGCCAATGGCCTGAGCGCAGGCCAATGGCCTGAGCGCAGGCCAATGGCCTGAGCGCAGGCCAATGGCCTGAGCGCAGGCCAATGGCCTGAGCGCAGGCCAATGGCCTGAGCGCAGGCCAATGGCCTGAGCGCAGGCCAATGGCCTGAGCGCAGGCCAATGGCCTGAGCGCAGGCCAATGGCCTGAGCGCAGGCCAATGGCCTGAGCGCAGGCCAATGGCCTGAGCGCAGGCCAATGGCCTGAGCGCAGGCCGGGCCTGCTGGTTTTATACCTGCTGCTGGGATTGAGAAAGCTGCCTCTGATTGGTTGACAAGGCTGCTGGGATTGACAAAGCTGCCTCTGGTTGGTTAACAAGGCGTTCTTTGATTGACAAGGCATCTGTCCCTCCCCTCACCTCATAGCTCACCAATTAACCCATTAACTAACGTCTAGGCAAACCAATCAACCCACTTGAAGGATTACTGTTAATTTTTTTCCCTTAGGGTGTCCCTATGTTCAATGGAGAAATGTTGGGGGGTATGGAGTTCTCCGACTCCCGAGCCGTCTGAAGGCAATCCTGTACAGTGAAGGGTTTTGTTTAAAACGTCTAGTGTTTTATTATGTTTCCATACATGTTGGATGCCGCCCAGCGTGGCTGGGGCAACGCAGTCCGTTGCGTGGGGTATAAAGAATAAAATTATCATTATGGAATGGGGCGACCCACTGTGTGTGTGTGTGTTTGTGCTTAATACACTTGGAGGGAAGAGCTGGCTGGAACGCTAAACAAAAGCAGCAGAACGCACTGCAACATTTGGTTGCAGGGCCCATTTGTGACATACCACAGATGAAGTCCCTACTTTGAAGCATTTACCATATAGAAATCCCCCCCCCCTCCTTTTGAACTGACAAGTGTAAAAGCATGAGACAAAAGGAACGGGAAGGAAAGAGGAAACTTTGCACAATCTGGAAGAGAGTGAAAGAAGAAAAGAGTGGTAAAGGAACTAAAAGAAAAAAAAATGACAATAGGTGGGGGGGGGGGAGAAAAAAATCCAAATCAAGAGGGAAAAGAGAGAGAGAAATTGGGTGGCCTGAGCGCAGGCCAATGGCCTGAGCGCAGGCCAATGGCCTGAGCGCAGGCCAATGGCCTGAGCGCAGGCCAATGGCCTGAGCGCAGGCCAATGGCCTGAGCGCAGGCCAATGGCCTGAGCGCAGGCCAATGGCCTGAGCGCAGGCCAATGGCCTGAGCGCAGGCCAATGGCCTGAGCGCAGGCCAATGGCCTGAGCGCAGGCCAATGGCCTGAGCGCAGGCCAATGGCCTGAGCGCAGGCCAATGGCCTGAGCGCAGGCCAATGGCCTGAGCGCAGGCCAATGGCCTGAGCGCAGGCCAATGGCCTGAGCGCAGGCCAATGGCCTGAGCGCAGGCCAATGGCCTGAGCGCAGGCCAATGGCCTGAGCGCAGGCCAATGGCCTGAGCGCAGGCCAATGGCCTGAGCGCAGGCCAATGGCCTGAGCGCAGGCCGGGCCTGCTGGTTTTATACCTGCTGCTGGGATTGAGAAAGCTGCCTCTGATTGGTTGACAAGGCTGCTGGGATTGACAAAGCTGCCTCTGGTTGGTTAACAAGGCGTTCTTTGATTGACAAGGCATCTGTCCCTCCCCTCACCTCATAGCTCACCAATTAACCCATTAACTAACGTCTAGGCAAACCAATCAACCCACTTGAAGGATTTACTGTTAATTTTTTTCCCTTAGGGTGTCCCTATGTTCAATGGAGAAATGTTGGGGGGTATGGAGTTCTCCGACTCCCGAGCCGTCTGAAGGCAATCCTGTACAGTGAAGGGTTTTGTTTAAAACGTCTAGTGTTTTATTATGTTTCCATACATGTTGGATGCCGCCCAGCGTGGCTGGGGCAACGCAGTCCGTTGCGTGGGGTATAAAGAATAAAATTATCATTATGGAATGGGGCGACCCACTGTGTGTGTGTGTGTTTGTGCTTAATACACTTGGAGGGAAGAGCTGGCTGGAACGCTAAACAAAAGCAGCAGAACGCACTGCAACATTTGGTTGCAGGGCCCATTTGTGACATACCACAGATGAAGTCCCTACTTTGAAGCATTTACCATATAGAAATCCCCCCCCTTCCTTTTGAACTGACAAGTGTAAAAGCATGAGACAAAAGGAACGGGAAGGAAAGAGGAAACTTTGCACAATCTGGAAGAGAGTGAAAGAAGAAAAGAGTGGTAAAGGAACTAAAGAAAACAAAAAAAAAAAAAAATGACAATAGGTGGGGGGGGGGGAGAAAAAAATCCAAATCAAGAGGGAAAAGAGAGAGAGAAATTGGGTGGCCTGAGCGCAGGCCAATGGCCTGCTGGTTTTATACCTGCTGCTGGGATTGAGAAAGCTGCCTCTGATTGGTTGACAAGGCTGCTGGGATTGACAAAGCTGCCTCTGGTTGGTTAACAAGGCGTTCTTTGATTGACAAGGCATCTGTCCCTCCCCTCACCTCATAGCTCACCAATTAACCCATTAACTAACGTCTAGGCAAACCAATCAACCCACTTGAAGGATTACTGTTAATTTTTTTCCCTTAGGGTGTCCCTATGTTCAATGGAGAAATGTTGGGGGGTATGGAGTTCTCCGACTCCCGAGCCGTCTGAAGGCAATCCTGTACAGTGAAGGGTTTTGTTTAAAACGTCTAGTGTTTTATTATGTTTCCATACATGTTGGATGCCGCCCAGCGTGGCTGGGGCAACGCAGTCCGTTGCGTGGGGTATAAAGAATAAAATTATCATTATGGAATGGGGCGACCCACTGTGTGTGTGTGTGTTTGTGCTTTAATACACTTGGAGGGAAGAGCTGGCTGGAACGCTAAACAAAAGCAGCAGAACGCACTGCAACATTTGGTTGCAGGGCCCATTTGTGACATACCACAGATGAAGTCCCTACTTTGAAGCATTTACCATATAGAAATCCCC
>NW_028148767.1:0-21007 GCF_965112155.1 Podarcis liolepis | reverse complement strand
TTGAGCGCAGGCCATTGGCCTGAGCGCAGGCCAAGTGCCTGAGCGCAGGCCAATGGCCTGAGCGCAGGCCAATGGCCTGAGCGCAGGCCAATGGCCTGAGCGCAGGCCAATGGCCTGAGCGCAGGCCAATGGCCTGAGCGCAGGCCAATGGCCTGAGCGCAGGCCAATGGCCTGAGCGCAGGCCAATGGCCTGAGCGCAGGCCAATGGCCTGAGCGCAGGCCAATGGCCTGAGCGCAGGCCAATGGCCTGAGCGCAGGCCAATGGCCTGAGCGCAGGCCAATGCCTGAGCGCAGGCCAATGGCCTGAGCGCAGGCCAATGGCCTGAGCGCAGGCCGGGCCTGCTGGTTTTATACCTGCTGCTGGGATTGAGAAAGCTGCCTCTGATTGGTTGACAAGGCTGCTGGGATTGACAAAGCTGCCTCTGGTTGGTTAACAAGGCATTCTTTGATTGACAAGGCATCTGTCCCTCCCCTCACCTCATAGCTCACCAATTAACCCATTAACTAACGTCTAGGCAAACCAATCAACCCACTTGAAGGATTACTGTTAATTTTTTTCCCTTAGGGTGTCCCTATGTTCAATGGAGAAATGTTGGGGGGCATGGAGTTCTCCGACTCCCGAGCCGTCTGAAGGCAATCCTGTACAGTGAAGGGTTTTGTTTAAAACGTCTAGTGTTTTGTTATGTTTCCATACATGTTGGATGCCGCCCAGCGTGGCTGGGGCAACGCAGTCCGTTGCGTGGGGTATAAAGAATAAAATTATCATTATGGAATGGGGCGACCCACTGTGTGTGTGTGTGTTTGTGCTTAATACACTTGGAGGGAAGAGCTGGCTGGAACGCTAAACAAAAGCAGCAGAACGCACTGCAACATTTGGTTGCAGGGCCCATTTGTGACATACCACAGATGAAGTCCCTACTTTGAAGCATTTACCATATAGAAATCCCCCCCCCCTCCTTTTGAACTGACAAGTGTAAAAGCATGAGACAAAAGGAACGTGAAGGAAAGAGGAAACTTTGCACAATCTGGAAGAGAGTGAAAGAAGAAAAGAGTGGTAAAGGAACTAAAGAAAAAAAAATGACAATAGGTGGGGGGGGGGGGAGAAGAAAAAAAATCCAAATCAAGAGGGAAAAGAGAGAGAGAAATTGGGTGGCCTGAGCGCAGGCCAATGGCCTGAGCGCAGGCCAATGGCCTGAGCGCAGGCCAATGGCCTGAGCGCAGGCCAATGGCCTGAGCGCAGGCAGGCCAATGGCCTGAGCGCAGGCCAATGGCCTGAGCGCAGGCCAATGGCCTGAGCGCAGGCCAATGGCCTGAGCGCAGGCCAATGGCCTGAGCGCAGGCCAATGGCCTGAGCGCAGGCCAATGGCCTGAGCGCAGGCCAATGGCCTGAGCGCAGGCCAATGGCCTGAGCGCAGGCCAATGGCCTGAGCGCAGGCCAATGGCCTGAGCGCAGGCCAATGGCCTGAGCGCAGGCCAATGGCCTGAGCGCAGGCCAATGGCCTGAGCGCAGGCCAATGGCCTGAGCGCAGGCCAATGGCCTGAGCGCAGGCCAATGGCCTGAGCGCAGGCCAATGGCCTGAGCGCAGGCCAATGGCCTGAGCGCAGGCCAATGGCCTGAGCGCAGGCCAATGGCCTGAGCGCAGGCCAATGGCCTGAGCGCAGGCCAATGGCCTGAGCGCAGGCCGGGCCTGCTGGTTTTATACCTGCTGCTGGGATTGAGAAAGCTGCCTCTGATTGGTTGACAAGGCTGCTGGGATTGACAAAGCTGCCTCTGGTTGGTTAACAAGGCATTCTTTGATTGACAAGGCATCTGTCCCTCCCCTCACCTCATAGCTCACCAATTAACCCATTAACTAACGTCTAGGCAAACCAATCAACCCACTTGAAGGATTACTGTTAATTTTTTTCCCTTAGGGTGTCCCTATGTTCAATGGAGAAATGTTGGGGGGCATGGAGTTCTCCGACTCCCGAGCCGTCTGAAGGCAATCCTGTACAGTGAAGGGTTTTGTTTAAAACGTCTAGTGTTTTGTTATGTTTCCATACATGTTGGATGCCGCCCAGCGTGGCTGGGGCAACGCAGTCCGTTGCGTGGGGTATAAAGAATAAAATTATCATTATGGAATGGGGCGACCCACTGTGTGTGTGTGTGTTTGTGCTTAATACACTTGGAGGGAAGAGCTGGCTGGAACGCTAAACAAAAGCAGCAGAACGCACTGCAACATTTGGTTGCAGGGCCCATTTGTGACATACCACAGATGAAGTCCCTACTTTGAAGCATTTACCATATAGAAATCCCCCCCCCCCTCCTTTTGAACTGACAAGTGTAAAAGCATGAGACAAAAGGAACGTGAAGGAAAGAGGAAACTTTGCACAATCTGGAAGAGAGTGAAAGAAGAAAAGAGTGGTAAAGGAACTAAAGAAAAAAAAATGACAATAGGTGGGGGGGGGGGAGAAGAAAAAAAATCCAAATCAAGAGGGAAAAGAGAGAGAGAAATTGGGTGGCCTGAGCGCAGGCCAATGGCCTGAGCGCAGGCCAATGGCCTGAGCGCAGGCCAATGGCCTGAGCGCAGGCCAATGGCCTGAGCGCAGGCCAATGGCCTGAGCGCAGGCCAATGGCCTGAGCGCAGGCCAATGGCCTGAGCGCAGGCCAATGGCCTGAGCGCAGGCCAATGGCCTGAGCGCAGGCCAATGGCCTGAGCGCAGGCCAATGGCCTGAGCGCAGGCCAATGGCCTGAGCGCAGGCCAATGGCCTGAGCGCAGGCCAATGGCCTGAGCGCAGGCCAATGGCCTGAGCGCAGGCCAATGGCCTGAGCGCAGGCCAATGGCCTGAGCGCAGGCCAATGGCCTGAGCGCAGGCCAATGGCCTGAGCGCAGGCCAATGGCCTGAGCGCAGGCCAATGGCCTGAGCGCAGGCCAATGGCCTGAGCGCAGGCCGGGCCTGCTGGTTTTATACCTGCTGCTGGGATTGAGAAAGCTGCCTCTGATTGGTTGACAAGGCTGCTGGGATTGACAAAGCTGCCTCTGGTTGGTTAACAAGGCATTCTTTGATTGACAAGGCATCTGTCCCTCCCCTCACCTCATAGCTCACCAATTAACCCATTAACTAACGTCTAGGCAAACCAATCAACCCACTTGAAGGATTACTGTTAATTTTTTTCCCTTAGGGTGTCCCTATGTTCAATGGAGAAATGTTGGGGGGCATGGAGTTCTCCGACTCCCGAGCCGTCTGAAGGCAATCCTGTACAGTGAAGGGTTTTGTTTAAAACGTCTAGTGTTTTGTTATGTTTCCATACATGTTGGATGCCGCCCAGCGTGGCTGGGGCAACGCAGTCCGTTGCGTGGGGTATAAAGAATAAAATTATCATTATGGAATGGGGCGACCCACTGTGTGTGTGTGTGTTTGTGCTTAATACACTTGGAGGGAAGAGCTGGCTGGAACGCTAAACAAAAGCAGCAGAACGCACTGCAACATTTGGTTGCAGGGCCCATTTGTGACATACCACAGATGAAGTCCCTACTTTGAAGCATTTACCATATAGAAATCCCCCCCCCCTCCTTTTGAACTGACAAGTGTAAAAGCATGAGACAAAAGGAACGGGAAGGAAAGAGGAAACTTTGCACAATCTGGAAGAGAGTGAAAGAAGAAAAGAGTGGTAAAGGAACTAAAGAAAAAAAAATGACAATAGGTGGGGGGGGGGGAGAAGAAAAAAAATCCAAATCAAGAGGGAAAAGAGAGAGAGAAATTGGGTGGCCTGAGCGCAGGCCAATGGCCTGAGCGCAGGCCAATGGCCTGAGCGCAGGCCAATGGCCTGAGCGCAGGCCAATGGCCTGAGCGCAGGCCAATGGCCTGAGCGCAGGCCAATGGCCTGAGCGCAGGCCAATGGCCTGAGCGCAGGCCAATGGCCTGAGCGCAGGCCAATGGCCTGAGCGCAGGCCAATGGCCTGAGCGCAGGCCAATGGCCTGAGCGCAGGCCAATGGCCTGAGCGCAGGCCAATGGCCTGAGCGCAGGCCAATGGCCTGAGCGCAGGCCAATGGCCTGAGCGCAGGCCAATGGCCTGAGCGCAGGCCAATGGCCTGAGCGCAGGCCAATGGCCTGAGCGCAGGCCAATGGCCTGAGCGCAGGCCAATGGCCTGAGCGCAGGCCAATGGCCTGAGCGCAGGCCAATGGCCTGAGCGCAGGCCAATGGCCTGAGCGCAGGCCAATGGCCTGAGCGCAGGCCGGGCCTGCTGGTTTTATACCTGCTGCTGGGATTGAGAAAGCTGCCTCTGATTGGTTGACAAGGCTGCTGGGATTGACAAAGCTGCCTCTGGTTGGTTAACAAGGCATTCTTTGATTGACAAGGCATCTGTCCCTCCCCTCACCTCATAGCTCACCAATTAACCCATTAACTAACGTCTAGGCAAACCAATCAACCCACTTGAAGGATTACTGTTAATTTTTTTCCCTTAGGGTGTCCCTATGTTCAATGGAGAAATGTTGGGGGGCATGGAGTTCTCCGACTCCCGAGCCGTCTGAAGGCAATCCTGTACAGTGAAGGGTTTTGTTTAAAACGTCTAGTGTTTTGTTATGTTTCCATACATGTTGGATGCCGCCCAGCGTGGCTGGGGCAACGCAGTCCGTTGCGTGGGGTATAAAGAATAAAATTATCATTATGGAATGGGGCGACCCACTGTGTGTGTGTGTGTTTGTGCTTAATACACTTGGAGGGAAGAGCTGGCTGGAACGCTAAACAAAAGCAGCAGAACGCACTGCAACATTTGGTTGCAGGGCCCATTTGTGACATACCACAGATGAAGTCCCTACTTTGAAGCATTTACCATATAGAAATCCCCCCCCCCTCCTTTTGAACTGACAAGTGTAAAAGCATGAGACAAAAGGAACGGGAAGGAAAGAGGAAACTTTGCACAATCTGGAAGAGAGTGAAAGAAGAAAAGAGTGGTAAAGGAACTAAAGAAAAAAAAATGACAATAGGTGGGGGGGGGGGAGAAGAAAAAAAATCCAAATCAAGAGGGAAAAGAGAGAGAGAAATTGGGTGGCCTGAGCGCAGGCCAATGGCCTGAGCGCAGGCCAATGGCCTGAGCGCAGGCCAATGGCCTGAGCGCAGGCCAATGGCCTGAGCGCAGGCCAATGGCCTGAGCGCAGGCCAATGGCCTGAGCGCAGGCCAATGGCCTGAGCGCAGGCCAATGGCCTGAGCGCAGGCCAATGGCCTGAGCGCAGGCCAATGGCCTGAGCGCAGGCCAATGGCCTGAGCGCAGGCCAATGGCCTGAGCGCAGGCCAATGGCCTGAGCGCAGGCCAATGGCCTGAGCGCAGGCCAATGGCCTGAGCGCAGGCCAATGGCCTGAGCGCAGGCCAATGGCCTGAGCGCAGGCCAATGGCCTGAGCGCAGGCCAATGGCCTGAGCGCAGGCCAATGGCCTGAGCGCAGGCCAATGGCCTGAGCGCAGGCCAATGGCCTGAGCGCAGGCCAATGGCCTGAGCGCAGGCCAATGGCCTGAGCGCAGGCCGGGCCTGCTGGTTTTATACCTGCTGCTGGGATTGAGAAAGCTGCCTCTGATTGGTTGACAAGGCTGCTGGGATTGACAAAGCTGCCTCTGGTTGGTTAACAAGGCATTCTTTGATTGACAAGGCATCTGTCCCTCCCCTCACCTCATAGCTCACCAATTAACCCATTAACTAACGTCTAGGCAAACCAATCAACCCACTTGAAGGATTACTGTTAATTTTTTTCCCTTAGGGTGTCCCTATGTTCAATGGAGAAATGTTGGGGGGCATGGAGTTCTCCGACTCCCGAGCCGTCTGAAGGCAATCCTGTACAGTGAAGGGTTTTGTTTAAAACGTCTAGTGTTTTGTTATGTTTCCATACATGTTGGATGCCGCCCAGCGTGGCTGGGGCAACGCAGTCCGTTGCGTGGGGTATAAAGAATAAAATTATCATTATGGAATGGGGCGACCCACTGTGTGTGTGTGTGTTTGTGCTTAATACACTTGGAGGGAAGAGCTGGCTGGAACGCTAAACAAAAGCAGCAGAACGCACTGCAACATTTGGTTGCAGGGCCCATTTGTGACATACCACAGATGAAGTCCCTACTTTGAAGCATTTACCATATAGAAATCCCCCCCCCCTCCTTTTGAACTGACAAGTGTAAAAGCATGAGACAAAAGGAACGGGAAGGAAAGAGGAAACTTTGCACAATCTGGAAGAGAGTGAAAGAAGAAAAGAGTGGTAAAGGAACTAAAGAAAAAAAAATGACAATAGGTGGGGGGGGGGGGGAGAAGAAAAAAAATCCAAATCAAGAGGGAAAAGAGAGAGAGAAATTGGGTGGCCTGAGCGCAGGCCAATGGCCTGAGCGCAGGCCAATGGCCTGCTGGTTTTATACCTGCTGCTGGGATTGAGAAAGCTGCCTCTGATTGGTTGACAAGGCTGCTGGGATTGACAAAGCTGCCTCTGGTTGGTTAACAAGGCATTCTTTGATTGACAAGGCATCTGTCCCTCCCCTCACCTCATAGCTCACCAATTAACCCATTAACTAACGTCTAGGCAAACCAATCAACCCACTTGAAGGATTACTGTTAATTTTTTTCCCTTAGGGTGTCCCTATGTTCAATGGAGAAATGTTGGGGGGCATGGAGTTCTCCGACTCCCGAGCCGTCTGAAGGCAATCCTGTACAGTGAAGGGTTTTGTTTAAAACGTCTAGTGTTTTGTTATGTTTCCATACATGTTGGATGCCGCCCAGCGTGGCTGGGGCAACGCAGTCCGTTGCGTGGGGTATAAAGAATAAAATTATCATTATGGAATGGGGCGACCCACTGTGTGTGTGTGTGTTTGTGCTTAATACACTTGGAGGGAAGAGCTGGCTGGAACGCTAAACAAAAGCAGCAGAACGCACTGCAACATTTGGTTGCAGGGCCCATTTGTGACATACCACAGATGAAGTCCCTACTTTGAAGCATTTACCATATAGAAATCCCCCCCCCCTCCTTTTGAACTGACAAGTGTAAAAGCATGAGACAAAAGGAACGTGAAGGAAAGAGGAAACTTTGCACAATCTGGAAGAGAGTGAAAGAAGAAAAGAGTGGTAAAGGAACTAAAGAAAAAAAAATGACAATAGGTGGGGGGGGGGAGAAGAAAAAAAATCCAAATCAAGAGGGAAAAGAGAGAGAGAAATTGGGTGGCCTGAGCGCAGGCCAATGGCCTGCTGGTTTTATACCTGCTGCTGGGATTGAGAAAGCTGCCTCTGATTGGTTGACAAGGCTGCTGGGATTGACAAAGCTGCCTCTGGTTGGTTAACAAGGCATTCTTTGATTGACAAGGCATCTGTCCCTCCCCTCACCTCATAGCTCACCAATTAACCCATTAACTAACGTCTAGGCAAACCAATCAACCCACTTGAAGGATTACTGTTAATTTTTTTCCCTTAGGGTGTCCCTATGTTCAATGGAGAAATGTTGGGGGGCATGGAGTTCTCCGACTCCCGAGCCGTCTGAAGGCAATCCTGTACAGTGAAGGGTTTTGTTTAAAACGTCTAGTGTTTTGTTATGTTTCCATACATGTTGGATGCCGCCCAGCGTGGCTGGGGCAACGCAGTCCGTTGCGTGGGGTATAAAGAATAAAATTATCATTATGGAATGGGGCGACCCACTGTGTGTGTGTGTGTTTGTGCTTAATACACTTGGAGGGAAGAGCTGGCTGGAACGCTAAACAAAAGCAGCAGAACGCACTGCAACATTTGGTTGCAGGGCCCATTTGTGACATACCACAGATGAAGTCCCTACTTTGAAGCATTTACCATATAGAAATCCCCCCCCCCTCCTTTTGAACTGACAAGTGTAAAAGCATGAGACAAAAGGAACGGGAAGGAAAGAGGAAACTTTGCACAATCTGGAAGAGAGTGAAAGAAGAAAAGAGTGGTAAAGGAACTAAAGAAAAAAAAATGACAATAGGTGGGGGGGGGGGGAGAAGAAAAAAAATCCAAATCAAGAGGGAAAAGAGAGAGAGAAATTGGGTGGCCTGAGCGCAGGCCAATGGCCTGCTGGTTTTATACCTGCTGCTGGGATTGAGAAAGCTGCCTCTGATTGGTTGACAAGGCTGCTGGGATTGACAAAGCTGCCTCTGGTTGGTTAACAAGGCATTCTTTGATTGACAAGGCATCTGTCCCTCCCCTCACCTCATAGCTCACCAATTAACCCATTAACTAACGTCTAGGCAAACCAATCAACCCACTTGAAGGATTACTGTTAATTTTTTTCCCTTAGGGTGTCCCTATGTTCAATGGAGAAATGTTGGGGGGCATGGAGTTCTCCGACTCCCGAGCCGTCTGAAGGCAATCCTGTACAGTGAAGGGTTTTGTTTAAAACGTCTAGTGTTTTGTTATGTTTCCATACATGTTGGATGCCGCCCAGCGTGGCTGGGGCAACGCAGTCCGTTGCGTGGGGTATAAAGAATAAAATTATCATTATGGAATGGGGCGACCCACTGTGTGTGTGTGTGTTTGTGCTTAATACACTTGGAGGGAAGAGCTGGCTGGAACGCTAAACAAAAGCAGCAGAACGCACTGCAACATTTGGTTGCAGGGCCCATTTGTGACATACCACAGATGAAGTCCCTACTTTGAAGCATTTACCATATAGAAATCCCCCCCCCCTCCTTTTGAACTGACAAGTGTAAAAGCATGAGACAAAAGGAACGGGAAGGAAAGAGGAAACTTTGCACAATCTGGAAGAGAGTGAAAGAAGAAAAGAGTGGTAAAGGAACTAAAGAAAAAAAAATGACAATAGGTGGGGGGGGGGAGAAGAAAAAAAATCCAAATCAAGAGGGAAAAGAGAGAGAGAAATTGGGTGGCCTGAGCGCAGGCCAATGGCCTGCTGGTTTTATACCTGCTGCTGGGATTGAGAAAGCTGCCTCTGATTGGTTGACAAGGCTGCTGGGATTGACAAAGCTGCCTCTGGTTGGTTAACAAGGCATTCTTTGATTGACAAGGCATCTGTCCCTCCCCTCACCTCATAGCTCACCAATTAACCCATTAACTAACGTCTAGGCAAACCAATCAACCCACTTGAAGGATTACTGTTAATTTTTTTCCCTTAGGGTGTCCCTATGTTCAATGGAGAAATGTTGGGGGGCATGGAGTTCTCCGACTCCCGAGCCGTCTGAAGGCAATCCTGTACAGTGAAGGGTTTTGTTTAAAACGTCTAGTGTTTTATTATGTTTCCATACATGTTGGATGCCGCCCAGCCTGGCTGGGGCAACGCAGTCCGTTGCGTGGGGTATAAAGAATAAAATTATCATTATGGAATGGGGCGACACACTGTGTGTGTGTGTGTTTGTGCTTAATACACTTGGAGGGAAGAGCTGGCTGGAACGCTAAACAAAAGCAGCAGAACGCACTGCAACATTTGGTTGCAGGGCCCATTTGTGACATACCACAGATGAAGTCCCTACTTTGAAGCATTTACCATATAGAAATCCCCCCCCCTCCTTTTGAACTGACAAGTGTAAAAGCATGAGACAAAAGGAACGTGAAGGAAAGAGGAAACTTTGCACAATCTGGAAGAGAGTGAAAGAAGAAAAGAGTGGTAAAGGAACTAAAGAAAAAAAAATGACAATAGGTGGGGGGGGGGGGAGAAGAAAAAAAATCCAAATCAAGAGGGAAAAGAGAGAGAGAAATTGGGTGGCCTGAGCGCAGGCCAATGGCCTGAGCGCAGGCCAATGGCCTGCTGGTTTTATACCTGCTGCTGGGATTGAGAAAGCTGCCTCTGATTGGTTGACAAGGCTGCTGGGATTGACAAAGCTGCCTCTGGTTGGTTAACAAGGCATTCTTTGATTGACAAGGCATCTGTCCCTCCCCTCACCTCATAGCTCACCAATTAACCCATTAACTAACGTCTAGGCAAACCAATCAACCCACTTGAAGGATTACTGTTAATTTTTTTCCCTTAGGGTGTCCCTATGTTCAATGGAGAAATGTTGGGGGGCATGGAGTTCTCCGACTCCCGAGCCGTCTGAAGGCAATCCTGTACAGTGAAGGGTTTTGTTTAAAACGTCTAGTGTTTGGTTATGTTTCCATACATGTTGGATGCCGCCCAGCGTGGCTGGGGCAACGCAGTCCGTTGCGTGGGGTATAAAGAATAAAATTATCATTATGGAATGGGGCGACCCACTGTGTGTGTGTGTGTTTGTGCTTAATACACTTGGAGGGAAGAGCTGGCTGGAACGCTAAACAAAAGCAGCAGAACGCACTGCAACATTTGGTTGCAGGGCCCATTTGTGACATACCACAGATGAAGTCCCTACTTTGAAGCATTTACCATATAGAAATCCCCCCCCCCCTCCTTTTGAACTGACAAGTGTAAAAGCATGAGACAAAAGGAACGGGAAGGAAAGAGGAAACTTTGCACAATCTGGAAGAGAGTGAAAGAAGAAAAGAGTGGTAAAGGAACTAAAGAAAAAAAAATGACAATAGGTGGGGGGGGGGAGAAGAAAAAAAATCCAAATCAAGAGGGAAAAGAGAGAGAGAAATTGGGTGGCCTGAGCGCAGGCCAATGGCCTGAGCGCAGGCCAATGGCCTGCTGGTTTTATACCTGCTGCTGGGATTGAGAAAGCTGCCTCTGATTGGTTGACAAGGCTGCTGGGATTGACAAAGCTGCCTCTGGTTGGTTAACAAGGCATTCTTTGATTGACAAGGCATCTGTCCCTCCCCTCACCTCATAGCTCACCAATTAACCCATTAACTAACGTCTAGGCAAACCAATCAACCCACTTGAAGGATTACTGTTAATTTTTTTCCCTTAGGGTGTCCCTATGTTCAATGGAGAAATGTTGGGGGGCATGGAGTTCTCCGACTCCCGAGCCGTCTGAAGGCAATCCTGTACAGTGAAGGGTTTTGTTTAAAACGTCTAGTGTTTGGTTATGTTTCCATACATGTTGGATGCCGCCCAGCGTGGCTGGGGCAACGCAGTCCGTTGCGTGGGGTATAAAGAATAAAATTATCATTATGGAATGGGGCGACCCACTGTGTGTGTGTGTGTTTGTGCTTAATACACTTGGAGGGAAGAGCTGGCTGGAACGCTAAACAAAAGCAGCAGAACGCACTGCAACATTTGGTTGCAGGGCCCATTTGTGACATACCACAGATGAAGTCCCTACTTTGAAGCATTTACCATATAGAAATCCCCCCCCCCTCCTTTTGAACTGACAAGTGTAAAAGCATGAGACAAAAGGAACGGGAAGGAAAGAGGAAACTTTGCACAATCTGGAAGAGAGTGAAAGAAGAAAAGAGTGGTAAAGGAACTAAAGAAAAAAAAATGACAATAGGTGGGGGGGGGGGAGAAGAAAAAAAATCCAAATCAAGAGGGAAAAGAGAGAGAGAAATTGGGTGGCCTGAGCGCAGGCCAATGGCCTGAGCGCAGGCCAATGGCCTGAGCGCAGGCCAATGGCCTGAGCGCAGGCCAATGGCCTGAGCGCAGGCCAATGGCCTGAGCGCAGGCCAATGGCCTGAGCGCAGGCCAATGGCCTGAGCGCAGGCCAATGGCCTGAGCGCAGGCCAATGGCCTGAGCGCAGGCCAATGGCCTGAGCGCAGGCCAATGGCCTGAGCGCAGGCCAATGGCCTGAGCGCAGGCCAATGGCCTGAGCGCAGGCCAATGGCCTGAGCGCAGGCCAATGGCCTGAGCGCAGGCCAATGGCCTGAGCGCAGGCCAATGGCCTGAGCGCAGGCCGGGCCTGCTGGTTTTATACCTGCTGCTGGGATTGAGAAAGCTGCCTCTGATTGGTTGACAAGGCTGCTGGGATTGACAAAGCTGCCTCTGGTTGGTTAACAAGGCATTCTTTGATTGACAAGGCATCTGTCCCTCCCCTCACCTCATAGCTCACCAATTAACCCATTAACTAACGTCTAGGCAAACCAATCAACCCACTTGAAGGATTACTGTTAATTTTTTTCCCTTAGGGTGTCCCTATGTTCAATGGAGAAATGTTGGGGGGCATGGAGTTCTCCGACTCCCGAGCCGTCTGAAGGCAATCCTGTACAGTGAAGGGTTTTGTTTAAAACGTCTAGTGTTTTGTTATGTTTCCATACATGTTGGATGCCGCCCAGCGTGGCTGGGGCAACGCAGTCCGTTGCGTGGGGTATAAAGAATAAAATTATCATTATGGAATGGGGCGACCCACTGTGTGTGTGTGTGTTTGTGCTTAATACACTTGGAGGGAAGAGCTGGCTGGAACGCTAAACAAAAGCAGCAGAACGCACTGCAACATTTGGTTGCAGGGCCCATTTGTGACATACCACAGATGAAGTCCCTACTTTGAAGCATTTACCATATAGAAATCCCCCCCCCCTCCTTTTGAACTGACAAGTGTAAAAGCATGAGACAAAAGGAACGGGAAGGAAAGAGGAAACTTTGCACAATCTGGAAGAGAGTGAAAGAAGAAAAGAGTGGTAAAGGAACTAAAGAAAAAAAAATGACAATAGGTGGGGGGGGGGGAGAAGAAAAAAAATCCAAATCAAGAGGGAAAAGAGAGAGAGAAATTGGGTGGCCTGAGCGCAGGCCAATGGCCTGAGCGCAGGCCAATGGCCTGCTGGTTTTATACCTGCTGCTGGGATTGAGAAAGCTGCCTCTGATTGGTTGACAAGGCTGCTGGGATTGACAAAGCTGCCTCTGGTTGGTTAACAAGGCATTCTTTGATTGACAAGGCATCTGTCCCTCCCCTCACCTCATAGCTCACCAATTAACCCATTAACTAACGTCTAGGCAAACCAATCAACCCACTTGAAGGATTACTGTTAATTTTTTTCCCTTAGGGTGTCCCTATGTTCAATGGAGAAATGTTGGGGGGCATGGAGTTCTCCGACTCCCGAGCCGTCTGAAGGCAATCCTGTACAGTGAAGGGTTTTGTTTAAAACGTCTAGTGTTTTGTTATGTTTCCATACATGTTGGATGCCGCCCAGCGTGGCTGGGGCAACGCAGTCCGTTGCGTGGGGTATAAAGAATAAAATTATCATTATGGAATGGGGCGACCCACTGTGTGTGTGTGTGTTTGTGCTTAATACACTTGGAGGGAAGAGCTGGCTGGAACGCTAAACAAAAGCAGCAGAACGCACTGCAACATTTGGTTGCAGGGCCCATTTGTGACATACCACAGATGAAGTCCCTACTTTGAAGCATTTACCATATAGAAATCCCCCCCCCCTCCTTTTGAACTGACAAGTGTAAAAGCATGAGACAAAAGGAACGTGAAGGAAAGAGGAAACTTTGCACAATCTGGAAGAGAGTGAAAGAAGAAAAGAGTGGTAAAGGAACTAAAGAAAAAAAAATGACAATAGGTGGGGGGGGGGAGAAGAAAAAAAATCCAAATCAAGAGGGAAAAGAGAGAGAGAAATTGGGTGGCCTGAGCGCAGGCCAATGGCCTGCTGGTTTTATACCTGCTGCTGGGATTGAGAAAGCTGCCTCTGATTGGTTGACAAGGCTGCTGGGATTGACAAAGCTGCCTCTGGTTGGTTAACAAGGCATTCTTTGATTGACAAGGCATCTGTCCCTCCCCTCACCTCATAGCTCACCAATTAACCCATTAACTAACGTCTAGGCAAACCAATCAACCCACTTGAAGGATTACTGTTAATTTTTTTCCCTTAGGGTGTCCCTATGTTCAATGGAGAAATGTTGGGGGGCATGGAGTTCTCCGACTCCCGAGCCGTCTGAAGGCAATCCTGTACAGTGAAGGGTTTTGTTTAAAACGTCTAGTGTTTTGTTATGTTTCCATACATGTTGGATGCCGCCCAGCGTGGCTGGGGCAACGCAGTCCGTTGCGTGGGGTATAAAGAATAAAATTATCATTATGGAATGGGGCGACCCACTGTGTGTGTGTGTGTTTGTGCTTAATACACTTGGAGGGAAGAGCTGGCTGGAACGCTAAACAAAAGCAGCAGAACGCACTGCAACATTTGGTTGCAGGGCCCATTTGTGACATACCACAGATGAAGTCCCTACTTTGAAGCATTTACCATATAGAAATCCCCCCCCCCTCCTTTTGAACTGACAAGTGTAAAAGCATGAGACAAAAGGAACGGGAAGGAAAGAGGAAACTTTGCACAATCTGGAAGAGAGTGAAAGAAGAAAAGAGTGGTAAAGGAACTAAAGAAAAAAAAATGACAATAGGTGGGGGGGGGGGAGAAGAAAAAAAATCCAAATCAAGAGGGAAAAGAGAGAGAGAAATTGGGTGGCCTGAGCGCAGGCCAATGGCCTGCTGGTTTTATACCTGCTGCTGGGATTGAGAAAGCTGCCTCTGATTGGTTGACAAGGCTGCTGGGATTGACAAAGCTGCCTCTGGTTGGTTAACAAGGCATTCTTTGATTGACAAGGCATCTGTCCCTCCCCTCACCTCATAGCTCACCAATTAACCCATTAACTAACGTCTAGGCAAACCAATCAACCCACTTGAAGGATTACTGTTAATTTTTTTCCCTTAGGGTGTCCCTATGTTCAATGGAGAAATGTTGGGGGGCATGGAGTTCTCCGACTCCCGAGCCGTCTGAAGGCAATCCTGTACAGTGAAGGGTTTTGTTTAAAACGTCTAGTGTTTTGTTATGTTTCCATACATGTTGGATGCCGCCCAGCGTGGCTGGGGCAACGCAGTCCGTTGCGTGGGGTATAAAGAATAAAATTATCATTATGGAATGGGGCGACCCACTGTGTGTGTGTGTGTTTGTGCTTAATACACTTGGAGGGAAGAGCTGGCTGGAACGCTAAACAAAAGCAGCAGAACGCACTGCAACATTTGGTTGCAGGGCCCATTTGTGACATACCACAGATGAAGTCCCTACTTTGAAGCATTTACCATATAGAAATCCCCCCCCCCTCCTTTTGAACTGACAAGTGTAAAAGCATGAGACAAAAGGAACGGGAAGGAAAGAGGAAACTTTGCACAATCTGGAAGAGAGTGAAAGAAGAAAAGAGTGGTAAAGGAACTAAAGAAAAAAAAATGACAATAGGTGGGGGGGGGGAGAAGAAAAAAAATCCAAATCAAGAGGGAAAAGAGAGAGAGAAATTGGGTGGCCTGAGCGCAGGCCAATGGCCTGCTGGTTTTATACCTGCTGCTGGGATTGAGAAAGCTGCCTCTGATTGGTTGACAAGGCTGCTGGGATTGACAAAGCTGCCTCTGGTTGGTTAACAAGGCATTCTTTGATTGACAAGGCATCTGTCCCTCCCCTCACCTCATAGCTCACCAATTAACCCATTAACTAACGTCTAGGCAAACCAATCAACCCACTTGAAGGATTACTGTTAATTTTTTTCCCTTAGGGTGTCCCTATGTTCAATGGAGAAATGTTGGGGGGCATGGAGTTCTCCGACTCCCGAGCCGTCTGAAGGCAATCCTGTACAGTGAAGGGTTTTGTTTAAAACGTCTAGTGTTTTATTATGTTTCCATACATGTTGGATGCCGCCCAGCCTGGCTGGGGCAACGCAGTCCGTTGCGTGGGGTATAAAGAATAAAATTATCATTATGGAATGGGGCGACACACTGTGTGTGTGTGTGTTTGTGCTTAATACACTTGGAGGGAAGAGCTGGCTGGAACGCTAAACAAAAGCAGCAGAACGCACTGCAACATTTGGTTGCAGGGCCCATTTGTGACATACCACAGATGAAGTCCCTACTTTGAAGCATTTACCATATAGAAATCCCCCCCCCTCCTTTTGAACTGACAAGTGTAAAAGCATGAGACAAAAGGAACGTGAAGGAAAGAGGAAACTTTGCACAATCTGGAAGAGAGTGAAAGAAGAAAAGAGTGGTAAAGGAACTAAAGAAAAAAAAATGACAATAGGTGGGGGGGGGGGGAGAAGAAAAAAAATCCAAATCAAGAGGGAAAAGAGAGAGAGAAATTGGGTGGCCTGAGCGCAGGCCAATGGCCTGAGCGCAGGCCAATGGCCTGCTGGTTTTATACCTGCTGCTGGGATTGAGAAAGCTGCCTCTGATTGGTTGACAAGGCTGCTGGGATTGACAAAGCTGCCTCTGGTTGGTTAACAAGGCATTCTTTGATTGACAAGGCATCTGTCCCTCCCCTCACCTCATAGCTCACCAATTAACCCATTAACTAACGTCTAGGCAAACCAATCAACCCACTTGAAGGATTACTGTTAATTTTTTTCCCTTAGGGTGTCCCTATGTTCAATGGAGAAATGTTGGGGGGCATGGAGTTCTCCGACTCCCGAGCCGTCTGAAGGCAATCCTGTACAGTGAAGGGTTTTGTTTAAAACGTCTAGTGTTTGGTTATGTTTCCATACATGTTGGATGCCGCCCAGCGTGGCTGGGGCAACGCAGTCCGTTGCGTGGGGTATAAAGAATAAAATTATCATTATGGAATGGGGCGACCCACTGTGTGTGTGTGTGTTTGTGCTTAATACACTTGGAGGGAAGAGCTGGCTGGAACGCTAAACAAAAGCAGCAGAACGCACTGCAACATTTGGTTGCAGGGCCCATTTGTGACATACCACAGATGAAGTCCCTACTTTGAAGCATTTACCATATAGAAATCCCCCCCCCCCTCCTTTTGAACTGACAAGTGTAAAAGCATGAGACAAAAGGAACGGGAAGGAAAGAGGAAACTTTGCACAATCTGGAAGAGAGTGAAAGAAGAAAAGAGTGGTAAAGGAACTAAAGAAAAAAAAATGACAATAGGTGGGGGGGGGGAGAAGAAAAAAAATCCAAATCAAGAGGGAAAAGAGAGAGAGAAATTGGGTGGCCTGAGCGCAGGCCAATGGCCTGAGCGCAGGCCAATGGCCTGCTGGTTTTATACCTGCTGCTGGGATTGAGAAAGCTGCCTCTGATTGGTTGACAAGGCTGCTGGGATTGACAAAGCTGCCTCTGGTTGGTTAACAAGGCATTCTTTGATTGACAAGGCATCTGTCCCTCCCCTCACCTCATAGCTCACCAATTAACCCATTAACTAACGTCTAGGCAAACCAATCAACCCACTTGAAGGATTACTGTTAATTTTTTTCCCTTAGGGTGTCCCTATGTTCAATGGAGAAATGTTGGGGGGCATGGAGTTCTCCGACTCCCGAGCCGTCTGAAGGCAATCCTGTACAGTGAAGGGTTTTGTTTAAAACGTCTAGTGTTTGGTTATGTTTCCATACATGTTGGATGCCGCCCAGCGTGGCTGGGGCAACGCAGTCCGTTGCGTGGGGTATAAAGAATAAAATTATCATTATGGAATGGGGCGACCCACTGTGTGTGTGTGTGTTTGTGCTTAATACACTTGGAGGGAAGAGCTGGCTGGAACGCTAAACAAAAGCAGCAGAACGCACTGCAACATTTGGTTGCAGGGCCCATTTGTGACATACCACAGATGAAGTCCCTACTTTGAAGCATTTACCATATAGAAATCCCCCCCCCCCTCCTTTTGAACTGACAAGTGTAAAAGCATGAGACAAAAGGAACGGGAAGGAAAGAGGAAACTTTGCACAATCTGGAAGAGAGTGAAAGAAGAAAAGAGTGGTAAAGGAACTAAAGAAAAAAAAATGACAATAGGTGGGGGGGGGGGAGAAGAAAAAAAATCCAAATCAAGAGGGAAAAGAGAGAGAGAAATTGGGTGGCCTGAGCGCAGGCCAATGGCCTGCTGGTTTTATACCTGCTGCTGGGATTGAGAAAGCTGCCTCTGATTGGTTGACAAGGCTGCTGGGATTGACAAAGCTGCCTCTGGTTGGTTAACAAGGCATTCTTTGATTGACAAGGCATCTGTCCCTCCCCTCACCTCATAGCTCACCAATTAACCCATTAACTAACGTCTAGGCAAACCAATCAACCCACTTGAAGGATTACTGTTAATTTTTTTCCCTTAGGGTGTCCCTATGTTCAATGGAGAAATGTTGGGGGGCATGGAGTTCTCCGACTCCCGAGCCGTCTGAAGGCAATCCTGTACAGTGAAGGGTTTTGTTTAAAACGTCTAGTGTTTTGTTATGTTTCCATACATGTTGGATGCCGCCCAGCGTGGCTGGGGCAACGCAGTCCGTTGCGTGGGGTATAAAGAATAAAATTATCATTATGGAATGGGGCGACCCACTGTGTGTGTGTGTGTTTGTGCTTAATACACTTGGAGGGAAGAGCTGGCTGGAACGCTAAACAAAAGCAGCAGAACGCACTGCAACATTTGGTTGCAGGGCCCATTTGTGACATACCACAGATGAAGTCCCTACTTTGAAGCATTTACCATATAGAAATCCCCCCCCCCCTCCTTTTGAACTGACAAGTGTAAAAGCATGAGACAAAAGGAACGGGAAGGAAAGAGGAAACTTTGCACAATCTGGAAGAGAGTGAAAGAAGAAAAGAGTGGTAAAGGAACTAAAGAAAAAAAAATGACAATAGGTGGGGGGGGGGGAGAAGAAAAAAAATCCAAATCAAGAGGGAAAAGAGAGAGAGAAATTGGGTGGCCTGAGCGCAGGCCAATGGCCTGCTGGTTTTATACCTGCTGCTGGGATTGAGAAAGCTGCCTCTGATTGGTTGACAAGGCTGCTGGGATTGACAAAGCTGCCTCTGGTTGGTTAACAAGGCATTCTTTGATTGACAAGGCATCTGTCCCTCCCCTCACCTCATAGCTCACCAATTAACCCATTAACTAACGTCTAGGCAAACCAATCAACCCACTTGAAGGATTACTGTTAATTTTTTTCCCTTAGGGTGTCCCTATGTTCAATGGAGAAATGTTGGGGGGCATGGAGTTCTCCGACTCCCGAGCCGTCTGAAGGCAATCCTGTACAGTGAAGGGTTTTGTTTAAAACGTCTAGTGTTTTGTTATGTTTCCATACATGTTGGATGCCGCCCAGCGTGGCTGGGGCAACGCAGTCCGTTGCGTGGGGTATAAAGAATAAAATTATCATTATGGAATGGGGCGACCCACTGTGTGTGTGTGTGTTTGTGCTTAATACACTTGGAGGGAAGAGCTGGCTGGAACGCTAAACAAAAGCAGCAGAACGCACTGCAACATTTGGTTGCAGGGCCCATTTGTGACATACCACAGATGAAGTCCCTACTTTGAAGCATTTACCATATAGAAATCCCCCCCCCCTCCTTTTGAACTGACAAGTGTAAAAGCATGAGACAAAAGGAACGGGAAGGAAAGAGGAAACTTTGCACAATCTGGAAGAGAGTGAAAGAAGAAAAGAGTGGTAAAGGAACTAAAGAAAAAAAAATGACAATAGGTGGGGGGGGGGGAGAAGAAAAAAAATCCAAATCAAGAGGGAAAAGAGAGAGAGAAATTGGGTGGCCTGAGCGCAGGCCAATGGCCTGCTGGTTTTATACCTGCTGCTGGGATTGAGAAAGCTGCCTCTGATTGGTTGACAAGGCTGCTGGGATTGACAAAGCTGCCTCTGGTTGGTTAACAAGGCATTCTTTGATTGACAAGGCATCTGTCCCTCCCCTCACCTCATAGCTCACCAATTAACCCATTAACTAACGTCTAGGCAAACCAATCAACCCACTTGAAGGATTACTGTTAATTTTTTTCCCTTAGGGTGTCCCTATGTTCAATGGAGAAATGTTGGGGGGCATGGAGTTCTCCGACTCCCGAGCCGTCTGAAGGCAATCCTGTACAGTGAAGGGTTTTGTTTAAAACGTCTAGTGTTTTATTATGTTTCCATACATGTTGGATGCCGCCCAGCCTGGCTGGGGCAACGCAGTCCGTTGCGTGGGGTATAAAGAATAAAATTATCATTATGGAATGGGGCGACACACTGTGTGTGTGTGTGTTTGTGCTTAATACACTTGGAGGGAAGAGCTGGCTGGAACGCTAAACAAAAGCAGCAGAACGCACTGCAACATTTGGTTGCAGGGCCCATTTGTGACATACCACAGATGAAGTCCCTACTTTGAAGCATTTACCATATAGAAATCCCCCCCCCTCCTTTTGAACTGACAAGTGTAAAAGCATGAGACAAAAGGAACGTGAAGGAAAGAGGAAACTTTGCACAATCTGGAAGAGAGTGAAAGAAGAAAAGAGTGGTAAAGGAACTAAAGAAAAAAAAATGACAATAGGTGGGGGGGGGGGGGAGAAGAAAAAAAATCCAAATCAAGAGGGAAAAGAGAGAGAGAAATTGGGTGGCCTGAGCGCAGGCCAATGGCCTGAGCGCAGGCCAATGGCCTGAGCGCAGGCCAATGGCCTGAGCGCAGGCCAATGGCCTGAGCGCAGGCCAATGGCCTGAGCGCAGGCCAATGGCCTGAGCGCAGGCCAATGGCCTGAGCGCAGGCCAATGGCCTGAGCGCAGGCCAATGGCCTGAGCGCAGGCCAATGGCCTGAGCGCAGGCCAATGGCCTGAGCGCAGGCCAATGGCCTGAGCGCAGGCCAATGGCCTGAGCGCAGGCCAATGGCCTGAGCGCAGGCCAATGGCCTGAGCGCAGGCCAATGGCCTGAGCGCAGGCCAATGGCCTGAGCGCAGGCCAATGGCCTGAGCGCAGGCCAATGGCCTGAGCGCAGGCCAATGGCCTGAGCGCAGGCCAATGGCCTGAGCGCAGGCCAATGGCCTGAGCGCAGGCCAATGGCCTGAGCGCAGGCCAATGGCCTGAGCGCAGGCCAATGGCCTGAGCGCAGGCCGGGCCTGCTGGTTTTATACCTGCTGCTGGGATTGAGAAAGCTGCCTCTGATTGGTTGACAAGGCTGCTGGGATTGACAAAGCTGCCTCTGGTTGGTTAACAAGGCATTCTTTGATTGACAAGGCATCTGTCCCTCCCCTCACCTCATAGCTCACCAATTAACCCATTAACTAACGTCTAGGCAAACCAATCAACCCACTTGAAGGATTACTGTTAATTTTTTTCCCTTAGGGTGTCCCTATGTTCAATGGAGAAATGTTGGGGGGCATGGAGTTCTCCGACTCCCGAGCCGTCTGAAGGCAATCCTGTACAGTGAAGGGTTTTGTTTAAAACGTCTAGTGTTTGGTTATGTTTCCATACATGTTGGATGCCGCCCAGCGTGGCTGGGGCAACGCAGTCCGTTGCGTGGGGTATAAAGAATAAAATTAT